>NC_053159.1:69517984-69817984 GCF_016835505.1 Polypterus senegalus | reverse complement strand
TACAAAGATAAATTATTAATTGCAAAATAAGTGATAATTTAAAAAAAGTTTGGCAACGATAACACAGATTCAGATCTTCCTCTCTGTCTTCAAGATCTTTCTTGTTAAATTTCATTCTGCTTTTATCAGAGGTTTTTCAGATTCTCCAACATGCTAACATCTGTCCCTTATTGGACTTTCACTTCCAGTATGGTGTAAAACTTAACATGGTTTCTTTTCATATCTAATAACACATTTACTGACATTTCTACTTACATGTATTATAAGTTTCACACTTAAAATATCTAGAAAGTTTATTTTTTATATTAAATAGTCTATTAACTTTTTCCAAGTATAATACTTAAGTAATTCTACAATTTAAATCTTAGATCAAATCTGCGGAGGTTTCAATCTTTTAAGCCGATCTTGACACAAACACCTTAATTCAAAAGTTTAGATCTTCAGTTCTTGACAGGAAGACGGGGAAAAAAAACGTTTATAGTTCAAAATTTCAGATCTCCAGGCAGTTCTTGAGAAGAAAAGTGATTTTAAACTGACTTTTATTCTCATGTTCAGTTTTTTTGCTTAATTTTCAAATTTCCCAGGCTAATAGCCACATTTTCACAAGCCAATCCCAATATTTTTGCACCCGAGTTTCTCCAGTCCATTTCTGGGCCATTTTGGTTCTAAGCTTTCACTAGTGGGCCACGTCCACTCAGATATAAGAACTCATGTAGGCTGTTACATAGCCAATTTATTCACACTCTGCAAGTATCTGTATTTACAGGTTAAAAAAGGGACTGATCAACCATAAATAACTGGCCAATGTAGACTGGGTATATTGGATTATTTCAAAATAATAGAGTAGAATAATGTGGTTAAAATTGGTTTACAAAGTTACTGGAAGCTACACTTATAAAAAAAGCTTGTGGTGATTCCTATGAGTGGTCTTGGCTCTTTATTCACATTATAAAGAGGCAGTAAATGGCAGGAGTGAATGTGTTTGTTTGAAAACAATTTATTATTTCCTCATTTCATTATTATCTTTTTATTTTTTTTCTCATAGTGTTCCGTGCCATGGCCTGTTATGATGCACTCACACAGCTCGCTGCTCCTTGAGGAAGAAAAAGAGATCCTGGTGATTGGTGGTGGTGGGAACTGTTTCTCTTTTGGGACATACTTTAATTTGTTGCCACTGGTGCTGAATTTGAGTGATGTTAGATAATAGCATCAGCTGATGAGAGACCCTGGTTTTATCAAGTGGATTTGTGGGTACATTAAAGAAAATTCAGCACATCCTTAAGTTAAATTATGTATGTTTAGGTGTACAAGTTTGACCATGCATTGGGTTCCAGTCTGTTAACATTAGGTAAATATTTCCAATATGGTATACTTTGATACATTTAAAATATGATCTTTTTTATGCTTCTGAACACCATTAATGGAGGACCTGCTTAAGTCGGGTATGTCATGCACACTGGGCTTCATTCAGCGCATGGAGAAATTTAACTAAAGGACTGCATATCAAATCATCATTCAAGACTCTTTACTGGTTTTTACTTATTATTAGTATTTTAAACAGAATTGAATACATGTAGATGAAATGTTTTCATAGCATTGAAAATATTTTTATTATCTGCAAAAATAAATTATGCTTTTTTAAAAAACTTTAAATCAAGCCTATGTACATAAAGGAAGTATAGTTAAGTATAGGCCTGTTACTATACATTTTTTAACAGACATTTAAACAGAAGATATGTTGCTGAAATTGTAGACCCAAGCATTGGCCCATCTCAGCTTCCTTTCAGATGAGCTGTAAACTTGAGAGATGTCACTGGGTGGGTGTAGAGAATCTGAAGGCTGTCTTATGTTTACAACATCTGAGAGTGTTAGAGACTCTGAGAACTTAACGGTGGGATAAGTAAGCTATTCCCGCACTCCGCTGGTAACACAGTGATCACTTCTACACTGTGCTACACCTTATCAGAGGAACAGCTCCTCCAAGGGTAGAAAGGGTAAATTCCCGAAACAAGGATAAAACTATGGTGGACAGGTTTCAAAGCTGGTTTGCCTTTGTATAATGAAGAATATTTGATGATTAAGTACAACGAACTGTCACATTTCATGGTTGAGTTTCAGGAAGTTTTGGTATTGTGGCATTTTGGGTACTGCAGAGGCTTAAACATCTTATTTCATATGCATATGATGCAATCAGATTGAGTGGATAAGGTGGGAGCCATTGGAGATTTATGTAAATGAGCAAAGGTAAAAAAAAAGGAGCGCATTATAATTAAAACTAAAATGTATAATCCAGACATTGAGATACTGACCAAATTCATCCACTTTACTGCCTTGGAAGATAAGTTACATCATCTTTGTTAATGTTTATTAACTCGGCAACAGAAAATGCACCACTCTGTTACTAACAGTTCAGTGGTGACTCTTTTTGCACATTCTGAATCAAACATCTATCTCCATGTTCCATTTGTGGACACAAAAAGCTTGACCTGCTGTATTCAAGCGTTAATGTCTTTAAATGTAAATCTGTGGCACAACCGGGCAGGTATGACCACATCTCTCTGCCATCTACAAGCCTGCTATCAGACTGCAACAGCTCGCATGTTATCCAAGCCAGGAGGTCTTGTGTGTGTTTGGGGTGCTGTCATTTGTTAAAATATTTTTATTGAGCTTTTTAAAGTTTGCTTTTCATCTGGGGACAAATAAAGTATTATTATATATATATCTATCTGTTGTGTATTGTACCTTTCCTATCTCTCTATTAGAAAAAAAAAATCTTGCGACAAAAAGTGATCTTTGGAAGAGAGATCTTTTGAACAGAGACAGAGAGACACTTTTACGTCCCGTGAGACAGACAAGTCACGTCATACTTACAACCTTTGGAAGCAAGCCCCATGATACACATGCAGAGCAGGTTAGAGATAATGGAAGTATGAAAATTTGAAAGTCTCAAAAAAAATGAGTAAAGATTGCATTAGCGCAAACAAACAGAAAATATTATTCAGTGAAAAGAGATTGCATTGTGTTTGAGGATGTCGGGGGGACAAGAAGGTGCTGTACATATGGGTAGGCAAGCGAAGTGCAGATCACACGGTATGGCAGAAGCTGCAAGCCAGTAGCTGAACAAGCAAAGAGGAGGTTAAAAAAAGCACGGTATTTGTTTCCCATTGTATCACCATTTAAGAGGGGTTTTGGAGGGGTGGCCGCATCCCCTTGGGGTTCCTTCAGACCCCCTTTTCACAATGGTGTGTAGCACTGGCAGGGGGAAAGGGTTTGGCGAGCAGGAAGCAAAGCCCCCTAGTCTGTCTGTAATATAATGCCTTTTCTGTCAGTCTAGGATTTGGGCACAGTGCTGTCTCTGGTCTGTTTTTTTGTTTCATTGGCATATAGTGCAGAAGGCACATACTGTGGTTGCCATGTGTGTCTGTCCAGCTACATCAAACAGCTTGACTCCCTGTGTACCGATTTTGTTAAAATTTAGCCCACTTCAAAGAAATTTGTTGATAAAGTTACATTTTTGTTGATATCATGAAGAGTGTGCTGTACAATTTTTTTAAATTTCAAACTCTTCAATTGAAATGCATAAGTAAACTCATTTAACTTAAACCTAAGAAACATTCTGTGCAGCTTCAATGATGGATTAGTTTTACTGTTTCAAATTTACCTTTAGAGCGGTCACTTTATCCTGGCTATTTTGCATGATTTCCTGATGGCAAACTGCAACTGTGTGATAAGGGATGTTACGCCTGCTTATTTGTGCTGCTGATTTCGAGGTAAAAACTGTAAAGGTCAAAAAAGAACAAAGTCTCTTATCTGGAAAATTAATTGGAGGAATAAAGGAATTTTGTAAGCATAGCTAGCTAAGCCTAGAGTGAACAAGTGTGTACTCAGTATTTACAGGTATACTACACTAAAACAACATGACTATTGATTCAATATTTCTTTGGCACTGTCACTTATCAGCAAAGCTCCAAACCTGTTCCCCATCCTGATCAGAAAGAGCCAACAGTTTTACCTGAAGTCTCCAACACAGTTTGTAATTCTCCAAGTACTGCTTTCAAATGTTACTCTTAACAAATTTGAACTACAATTAGTCACAGACCCTCCACAACAACAGGACATCAATTAGTGCTATTTGGACGTCACTTTAATTGGACTCTGCTGCCTATTAGTGTGTTTACTTGCGCTTCAGTAACCGGATTATTCACAGAAACCCGATTTCTAAATTGCTATGTAAGCACATATTCCAGTTAGAGAAATCGGGTTATTGGCCTCTGAAAAACCTGATTAACAAAGATAGATTTTCTCTGTGAATAATCCATTTAAACATTTAACAGAGTTACTATTAAGGATTTTGTAGTCTGCACTGTTAGAAGCGTCCATAAAATGTTGGGGTGATCACATTCTTCCTTCTCCTGGCTGAAATAATCTGACTCAAAATTTCAGAAATAGTTAAATTTACACTGATGAGCTAAACGTACAGCACTTAGCTCAGCAACACAATTTTAAGAGCAGTAAGGTAACATGTTAAAAGTAATGTCGTTAATTTGTCAAGAGTATTTTTTAAAGTGTCGAGTAACCTAATGCAATACTTTATCTTACTGAAGTAAAAATACCTGTGTTGTAAGAAGCAAACATACCAGTATGCCAGTCCTTTGTAGGGCTCATTCACACAACCAAACAGAAAAGAATTTGCTGCATGCAATCTGGTAGTAGAAACCTATAAATAAAGCATTAAGTTGAGTAAAATACAAGAAAATTGTCACAGGAGTCATGTTTCTTTTCTGATTCATAGTGGCCGATGATGACATTTAACTTTTTTTTTTTTGTTTGTTTGTTTCTGCACCATTTAATGACATCATAGTGTTTTTGACAAAGGAGAACTCCAGAAATGTCCTTGAACATGTAAGCGTGAATTGTTAAGTAACCAAGTTTCTGCCTTAACTAAGTTGTGAGTGTGAATGTAAATGCACTACATGAAAGCTATTGCACCTCCACAAGCCTACTTGGGGTATGTTGCTTTTTTAACAATATTTTACAATGTTAACATGTGTTTGATGTGGTCTAATGTCACATGTTCAGGGTGGTCCAGATCTAATTATGCAGATCCAGATCATCTGGATGACTTTGATTTATGCGGGGATGATTCCAGTTCGGCACGAAGACGATTCTTCATGTTGTCAGTTTTTTTACACTTCTGGATGGTCCGAGATTTTTCAAGTGATTTTCTATGTAATAAACTTGAGTTTTAGCGCAATGAAAACTGCATAATTAGATCTGGACCACCCTATTCTATAATTGAATTCCATTTTTGAATATTACTCACTGTGGCAGAAATATTCAAGAAGTGTGACAACTGACTCTGAAATAACTAAAAAAAATGAAATGCTGCAACTTTCAAATCGGTTAACTCAGTACTTTAATGTTACTGAGTACATTTTCCAACTTGTTTAGAACTTCCTCTGTCTCACCATTTGACAAACTGAAAACAGTGCTTAGTTAATATAATGTAAAACTCAATTTCACCAGTTTCAGATAAGGTTACTTTCATAAAGGCCTAATCTCACTTACCACATAACTTTAAGGAGCCACTGGGGTAAAGTTATAAAAAGGGTCAGAAGATGAATTGAAAGTCAAGAAAACGAGTGGTGTCAAAACCAGGAAAACAAGCCTAAGAAATGTCTAAACCTAAACATGTCAAAAAAGTAGAACTGAATAGTCAACTTACCTTTAGCAATGGCAGCAATTACTTAAAACTATTAACAAGGAGTTCATTTACCATGCATAATGTCATTTTGCATTAATTTATTTTTTCTAAACTTGCAGAACAATTTGAGCGTCTGTTGTAATAAAAAATACGCCAAAGACATCATAAAGGTTTGGGGCAGCCACCCATATATTGGTTTTCCCAGCTGCAAAAGGGTTTGTTGTATCATAAATCTCAAGTGCATTTCAGAGTCCAAACTAGAACTGGCTATAGTAGCCCAAGATGGAGGCTTTAAAGGCCTGGAGAGGAACTGATGTCATCGAAATGGCCGGAACCAGAAGTGACGTCAGCAAAGGGACTGGCTTTGGAAGCGATGTCAGCAAAGGGGCCGGCTTTGGAAGCGATGTCAGCAAAGGAGCCGGCTTTGGAGGTGATGTCAGCAAAGGGGCCGGCTTCGGAAGTGACGTCTTCTGAGGCGCCGGGACCTTCCAGGATTTCCCTGGAAAGGTCTGTAGGGAACTGAGAAAGACAGTCAGCGCACTCTGCCACCCCCCGGTCAGATGTTTCATTACACTTACTCAGGCCCTTTAGCTGCCTCCTACTCACACGTGTGTGACACTATCAAAATGCCATGTAGGCCACCTTGAACATGGCAGGGTATATGCAATCATAATCTTCACCAAGCAAACTGGACCTACTCTTACTTTTCCTGATGTCACAACTCCCTCCTTTCTGATTTGAAATGAAAATTGGGCAAAAGACGATGTACAATGTCTCGTGTTAATAGGCTTTCTTTTGGATTAGCAAATGTGGTCTATTTTAACATATCTACAACACATACCAATTGCAATTAGAGACAGAAAACTTGAAATCATCATTTTATGTGGCAGATTTGTAAGTTGGCAGTGGTCTTGTGTCCTTCGTTTTGTTTGTTTTGTACGTTCCTTGTCTGTTACTGACAAATGAGGTTTTACAAGCAAGGAAGACAAATTGTGACATGGTTCTGCTCACTAAACATGGTGTAAGAGAGTGGCGATGTGTTGCATCTCAGTGCACTATAGTTCTTTTATGCCAAGTGCTTAACATCTCCGGAGTATGGGCTGCTAAGGAGTCTCAATGGCTGTGATCATTCAGCCTTTCCTGGCAGAGAGAGAAGACTGATGTGCACCATGATCTGAATCTGTAAAGTCCGCCTTTTCTTCAGAAAATTGAGAATAGTGTCTGGACACGGATGGCAACTTACCCCAAGTGTTTAATCCTTGCTGCTGCCTCCGTGGGCCTGTGCAGGGGGTCCAAGGGACCAACCGATATGACTCTGGACAGGCAGGGCTGTGTCTTTCAAGCACTCCACCAGCTTCAACATGTGTCTCACTCTTGGCAGCTATCTTAAAATCTGCGGTGTAATTTCTCTAAGATCTCTGAGCCTCCCCCAGCACTTTATTTTAATAATTAAAAATTGTGTATTGAACAGTCTGCATGGCTCTTTTTGGTTAATGCAGCTAAAGTGACTTTGATAAAATAAAAGCTGATGTTACTGTGTAAACACCCTAAATCATTTGCGTGACAGGACAGAACGTACAGTGCAACTTCTGTCTCAATGTTCTGCACAGAAAACAATCAATTTTAACATGTTCTCAGCTTTGTAGAAGTTTTATGATACTTGTCACCGAGAAAAGGTGTGCCACTGTTTTTTTTTTTTTTTTAAAAAAAAGTTAAGAAGCAGTGTGGCAATATTTTCTGGATAAAACACAACACTTGAAATTAATTTCCAATGCTTGTTTGTTTCTTGATATTTAGCGGGTGTTTTGAACAAGCTACACCACTGTCTAAAATGCTCAAAGCATTTATTATTCTATGGAATTGTTGAAATGAGGTCATTCTTCTGATTAATATTACAGAAATATGATTCTTTTTATGATCCATCTAGTTCTGAATACAGTTTACTGGAATGTTCATGGATCAACAAGCATATCTGCCTTGGTCACAAAGTGATGTTTGCCTTTTCTCATTCTCGATGTAATGTTTTCCACCATGTTTAGAAACCACACTACAAAGATTTACCAGAGACAGTGAGAATGCTTGCCAAGGATTTTTATTTCAGCTGTTCAGTTAACCTTCATGATGGTTTTTAACAAGGGTTCACTCAGTAATGTGCCTGAAGGACTGGACCGTTGGGCACACAGCACCCCAGTCCACAGGCTTGCGGTATTCCCCCTTCTCTAGCAGGTATTGGCGCCCTCTGTAGTTTGGATGCTCATAGAACACCCATACTCCATCCACTACCTTACAGGAGTGCACTTCCCGAATTCTGAACCGCTCCAGGACTGATGGACAGTCATCTGCTGTCTCAAACACCTGACCACTAAAGTCCCCCTTGTCGTACAGCTGGATCTTGTGCTGAGTACCAGCAGGCTGTGTGGTAAAGAGAAAATGAAAACAAAAAAATCATTTGCAGGGTAGAACCTAATAAGTAGTCCTTAGATCTGTTGGGTTTTCAGAACTTAATCATGACATTACGGAGTGAGCTGCAGCCTTTACCCGGAGACAAAGGAAGCCACTACTTACAAAGTGAATCATCTTGCAGGAGCTTAATCTGTCATTGAGCCCCATCCAGCGCTGGTACTCGGGGTATTCTCCACGGGTCAGCACGTACTGATAACCGGCAAAGTTGGGACGCTCGTATACCACCCAGACGCCATTTTCCACACGGATTGAGTTGGATCGACTCAAGTAAGTGTGGAAATCAGAGCAGTCACTGTCGCACTCATACCGGCGACCCTGAAAGTTCTTATCTTCATAAAACACAATCTGAAGGTAAAGAGAAAACAGAATAAGTGAATTAAGCATAATTGCTTTAAAGTTCTCAAGAAAAACTTAGTTGGAAATGGATATCCAGTATTAGTTCTAAAACAAGAATCCAAAAATATCATCTGTCTTTCCTTCAGGGCTTACAATGAGGCACCACTGGGTACAGAACAAACTTAAGACACAAGTACATTGCAGTCTACTCACTTTAAATGCTAAAAGTAAGTGTGAATACACATTTTAGGAATTAAATGGTAAAACCTTAAATTAGATTTTTAATTTAATTATGGCTCTCTCTGTGATGGGAAAAAGTGGATACAAAAAAATAATTAGAAAGAAAATCATGAAGTGGCCGCCACCTGTTCTCCCAAGTTTCATTTGCTGCTATTAGGGTGCAGATTTGGGTTCCCAAGGCTCAAGAGCAAAAGATCTAAGAACCTGTTCCTCCCCAGTACTATAAGCACTCTGAAGTTTAGCAGTTTTAGGGGTCTTAATTCTAAATGATTAATGTGTGCTGCAAAATTAACATTCCTGTTTGTAAAAGTACTTTCCTGCTTCAAACAAATTCCCCCAGGAAGAATAAATCTACTTAATGGATGGGGCTGGTTTTCTATTTTGCTTTTTAATAAAGCTGCCTTATTATTACCAAACAGTGTTTACTGCTTTGCATCCAGGGCTATCAGAGTCAGAGGCAATTCCAGCATACCTGTGATGGATACAGCGGGTTCTGGAAGTGTTGCAGGGAGCCAATCATGTCTCAGATTTAAACATTTCTGAGTAGAAACTATTAAACAGTGAAAATAATTTAGGAACAGAGAGACATGACCTCTGGTAAAAGATGCAAAATGAATATGAATGGCAATCCAGCCTGAGGCCCAAGGGTGTTGTCATCTGCCATGACGAAAAAAAGTTGTGATGTTTTTGTTTTATATCAGCACCCAAGTAAAACCGCTCTGAAAAGTATCGAGGCTTAATTGTCACATGATTGCAGAACAAAGTCAGCCTGCATCCACACACACACACCCCATCCCAACCCCACTCCCCCAAATAATTGTTCTTTTAGTAAACAGGCATAGAGGAGTTCAGTTTAAAGTTACTTACTTAAGTAAATTTTAAAAGATGTTAGCTGTATTAAAGACCTTAATAATAATAATTCTTTGCATTTATATTGCGCTTTTCTCACTACTCAAAGTGCTTAGCAATTGCAGGTTAAGGGCCTTGCTCAAGGGCCCAACAGAGCAAAGTCCCTTTTGGCATTTACAGGATTCGAACCAGCAACCTTCCGATTGCCAGTGCAGGTCCCTAGCCTCAGAGCCACCACTCTGACCTTCTTGTTGCGATTTTAAAATCCTTTCATTTTAATATGTTTATGTCAAATTATAAAATGCATAAAAATACACACTGCAAACAGCACCAGCTACTTACAAGTTCACCTCTATTTTTAATTCAAAGTGGTGCTTTTTAAATTTTGCATCATTGTAGAAATTCATCATTAAACATAATTTCCTAAAATATTAAAGCATAGCCATCTCAGAGCAGCTACTTGACAGCTAGCAGATGGGGTCTTAGAGCTGCTAAAGCTAGGAGAGACCCCCCCAGTGCGGTTCTCTCCAGTCAGTTATCCACTTCAGAGTGGCTAACACAAGGCCCAGGGCATAGAAATGCCCCACACACGATGCCGGGGAAGGTTGGTGACTCCACCTAACCCAGCCATATCCTTCACACTGTTTCATGTCTGTAAAAGCCCATAGCACCACAGACAGGTCACAGGCAGTGAGACAGACACTTTCACAAAAACAGCAATCATTTTCTTTTCATTTCTTCCTTTTTCCTAAACATACACAAATCACTTCTGTAGATGTGTTCTCTCCTCCAATTTAGTAGCCTCTTTTTACGCCAGTGTATGATTTTTAAATGTGGAAAGTGAGTCTCGGACTTACCCTGCCAGTCTTTGACATTGTGTTGGTGGTTCAGTTATATCGAGTTGCACTGCCGTACTATTTGGTACACCAAGCTTTTTATACCCTGCTGGGTTTTATTAAGAGACAATCGCTTTGTCATGAAAATGAGATCCAAATATTGAGTCAGTGATTTCTAATGCTATTCAGGTTTTCCAGAAAAGCGATGTGGGATTATGAAATAAAGGCGATGCACTGCAAACTTTCATTGTCGCTGTGCTAGCCATCCTGAAATGTCCTCCCCCTCCCCCTTCCCCTTCCCCTGTGCCAAGATCCCTGCCAAAATGTACAAGGGAGCTTTCTGCATTATTTATTTTATTTTAGATATTGTGCAAAACCAATCCCCTGAGTCAGCCACCCATCAGATTCCAGACCTGTCAGTGCAGCCAACAGCCAGAAAGGAAGAATACAAGAGTCGGAACAAGTGAATATATAGTGCAGAGATTTTAAAAGGTCAGTTTTGTTATAATTTGTGGCAAACTAACTGCAAAGGAGGCCTTACTCTGCACAAAACAAATACATACTGTAAATAAAAAGCATAATAATTTAAAAGTACATACATCAGCCGTAACACTCATTCACATCATAAAATCGGAGTTTTCTATTACCAAGTAGCAGGGCCAGAACTTTGGCAGCATCACGTACAAGGCAGGAACAAACTTTGGGTAGGATGCTGGGCCATCATGGAGGGCACAGGCACACATACAAGCTCATAAAAGGCGTTACTATTTAACTTACCTTGGCTGTCTTTAGCACATGATGAGAGAGACTGAAGAAAAATCACAAGGGCATGAGAACGCCACATGTGGTGACCAGCCAGGTTCAAACTTGGTGCCTGGAGATAGGAGGCAGCAGCAGCAGCAGCAGCACCGTATCAGCTATGTCATCACATGTTATACTATATTTAGTATTAAACAGAAGTAGGCCAGAGGGCACAAACACATTTAATTGGCAACAAAATGTAATTTAACAGGATTGTAGGGTAGATGAACTTATGATATAACATCTACATGTATAAGAAGTATTCCTACGTTAAATCAAGTAGTAGTAGGGTGTTGTACTGTGTTAGCCATTATGGATGCAATGAGAAATCAAGCAAAATGCCCTTTAATTGGCTAACTGAACAGATTATAATATGCAAGCTTTCGAGGCAACTCAGGCCCCTTCTTCAGACAGTTTGCTTGATTTCTCATTACTTGAAGTCAATAAACTGAAGTGGTTATAATCCTGAATCTTTAACCACAGTCATCATTGTATTGTTTGAGTACATAACCTCAACAAGAACAAATCTCTTGTCAGAGAAACTACAGATATTATTTTAGCCTATGGCAGATGTATGTTATATCATTTATGATATTTTGTGAGAAAACTTAATGGCAGTGTACACATTTTTTAAATAGAAAAGCAATATATATCAGGTACTGGGAATTTGACCAGTGCAAGTCTAAAAATACTGTAGCACTCAGGCCTGAAATCAAAACAGTTAGGAACCACTCACAAAGAACATATACACAGTATATGACAACCATTTGACTTCTGTCTGAATTCTTGGGTGGGGGTTGGGGGAATCTATTATAAGGGTCTTCACAAAGAAAGTGTAGTCATCAAAAGATATTTTATTTTCATGAACATTTTAAAATAAAATATTCTTAAGCAAAAAAAGAATATTCAAAAATGAATACCAGCCGAAATTGTGATCAGCTGATTAAAATGCAACAAACCAATTTTTGTCACACCCAAAAAATTATAAGACAACAGCCTACAGGATGGTTGACAATCTCACTCTACTCCTGGAAAATGAATGTGCATCTCATCTCAACAACCACACAAGAAAGCTCCTTACGGGACTGAATAGCACTGTGCAAAGACAAATATAGTCCAGGTTGATTATTCAATCAGTGAACCTCTCAGGCTTGGCTGGCTACAGAATGGCAGGTCAAACCAAGTCTCCTTTATTTAGCTCCTAATACAAGATTACTTCAAAACAGGTGTTCTTATATTTTCTTTGAAAATGACCTGGACAAGAAAACAGCACATAGGTAAGGCACATGTCAAAACTCAGTAGATAAATTCTGCTACCAACCAGGGACATATTTAAAAAGATTGCAGGTTTCAATTATATTAAGACAGGAAAGTCCAAAGCCTGCACGCTTGACTTGCCAATTCTGTCGATAGTGTGGACTGTATGCTGCTTTTCTAATTGTCCATTAACCATGCAGTTGAATTCCAGTTTTGTGCGTACATTAAACAATCTTCTATCCAGCTGCTTGCTTGGAGATTGTGGAAGGTGGGATTAAGCTGTCCAACTGCTGCTTTTGTCCAGTTTCACACAGCCACTCATGAAACTTTTGTTCTACCACGGCCTTAAACTGCTTCCGTTGTTCTCTGCAAACAAAAGCAATAGATAAGAACATGGCTTGCTCTACTTTTAACGCTGTTCTTAGAAATCTTCAACTAAAAAATGCTGAAAAAGTGTGAAGAGTGTTATACTTTGGCAATGTATGCCACCGGAGAATTACACATCGTGACAGACTCAACCATTGTTCATCACTAGGAAAACCACCTGCTTTTTGTGCTTTGGCATCTATGGGATGTGTATGCTTGAGAGTGCCCCCTGCTGGTCTGGCAGTCTGCTAACAGTTCGTATCGGCCCTTTGTTTTAAGCCAAATTAGGCTCTGCCTCCCCATCATTATGAACTGAATTAAGTGGGCTTGATGAGAGACAGATGGATATTTCAAATAAACATGAAATCATAGAATAAACTAGCTGTGTAAGCCCGTGCTGTAAAAAGCCTGGGGTCCTAGAAACTGTTGAAATCGTCAGGGAAAAAAAAACAAAAAAAAAAAACTGAAATGTAGAGATGCCAGGTAATTGAAAGGAACTACTCTGGGCATCTCTCTCCTAGGAGGATTCATTTTGCCGATGTGCTCACATCGCTTGTGTATTAGCGGCGGAAGGAGAAGTAAAAGGGATACCGTTTTACCGATGTTAGTGATTAAGTGACTTTTTCTTCTGAAGTTTCGTTTTGCTGACATGCTGGCCTCGCTTGTGTATTATCGGATTAACAAGTTTTCTGTTTCCTTGGAGATGGAGCCCTTACCCTGACTCCACCACTCACTTCCAAGCCGAACAGACACACACACGTCCAAGTGTAGACGTTTATATATAAGAATGTAAGTATCCAGCATATTTAAAATATTGAAAATTAATATTTTTATTGCATGGGGTGTGTGCAATAAGAAAAATACATTTCATATAATAAAAGTAAAATGTATATCCTTCCTTTCCAATTATGTCTCAGTTAAGGCATAAATGTGCACAAAAATGCAAAATAATTTCTCTCTCTAGAGCTAAATTTAGTAGAGGCCTCTAGCATTTTTGCAATGCTAATAACTGTGCCACATTCAATTCCATTTCAGTGATTACATTTTCTGTTGTCATATCTACAGACTCGCATCATGACAGACATTCTCTCCAAAAGCGGTCAAATTATGTTCAGGGATTCCTAAAGTATGCAAATCCATTGAAAATTCCAAGTCAAAATCTTAACATAAATATTTAGACTGCATATGAAGAAACTGATTAGAGAAGATGACAATTTGTCATCCAGTTACCAGCAAGTCAGCTTTTTGAAAGTAAACATTATTTTTTCACCTATTTTTGAATAAGACAGGCATACATTATGCTCCTGCACTGACCTGAGGGGATTCACATATGTGAGCCCAGCTTTTTAGTGTGCACTGTAAATAAAATTTATTATAGAGCGAATACTAAGAAGTGCACAGTAATGCATGGTTAGCTCACTGCCTTACATTCCAGAGACTGAACAATGCCACTCTGCGCTATTTGTGCATTTTCTCTCAAGTGACGTTTTTTTTTTGTTTTTTTGTCTGGTACTACAGTTTCCTCTCAAAAACCTGCATATTACTTGGTTGGTGTTTCTAAATTTTCTTGATGTACAGTAAGTGAGAGTGTGTGTGTGTGTGTATTGAGTGCAGTCGGTGATAGATCGGCATTTCTTATACTAGGATAGATGCTGACTTCCCACTTGACTAAGGAGGTTCAGAAAATGAGTGGATGAATGAATAAAGAATGGTGTGAAAAAAAGAAACTACTTTGATTGTGTTCCTGTTAGCAAGACTAAAAACTAAGCAAGAGAAGCGACTTTCACAATGCTATATACTTTTTAAAACTGTCTTTACTTATTGTGATTGGTTGATTCTGAATGCAGTCACATCCGATTATTTAAGGTGTGTGCCCAACTAATGCTGCCAGGTTTTTGTATGATTTTTTTTCCTTTTTTCACTCAACAGTTTGATTTGTTTTCACCTTCATTGCAGTTTTGCAATAAATGTGGAATATGTTCTGACAGGATTTAATCTTGATTTCTTTTTTTTTTATTATTACATAAAATGTGCGATTTTAGCAGGGATGTGTAGACTCTTTATATCCACTGTACATTTTCATTTATACCAATGCTGTTTTTTTATTAAGCAAAAACAACTTCCATCCACACTGGTGTTTTCACATGGTTTGCGTAAGTGTCTCTACATGACACACTAAAATGACTGAAAATACATATGATGTAGCTGCTTGCCTACCCTAGGCTTCTGCGCGTTGGCAGAAACAGGAAGAGAAGTGTCCTCCACGCTAGACACATATTTGCAGCTTGCATTTACACACTGTGAACAGCGATGGCGAATACAAAAAAACCCACATTTTTTTGTTTGAACTGACAGCGAGATAAGAATTGATACTCAGAATAACACACAAGTATAAAGTGAGCAAAGCAACTGAGAAAATGTAATGAGAACAACCCAATCAGGGAAGAACCACATAATCAGCATAAACCAATCAGAACGCCATTATGAATCAGCCTAGGATACAACTTTTTTGCCTAGATGGACTGCAGTGACCTGTAAATGCATTCTTTGGGACTGTTTTACACAGAATAATGCTATTGAATGTTATCTCAATCTATGCATACTTTGTTTCATTTTTGTCTAAATGTATAATCTTTTTAACAGTTTAAACTGTAAAGGGAGACAGTAAAAGATGGCACATAAAAAAGTACCCAGGATCAAATCTTTTAACTAAAGCTGTCCATTACCAAAACTGCTAGCCAATCATCTGAGCGTAACATCACAAGGTCAATAACCATGGATGAGTTTGACATAAAGGAGTGACCTGCCTGACACACCAGTACAAATGTCAAAGTGAAAGAGAAAGTGATGTCAGAGGGAGACTCCATTTCCATCACACAGATCTATCCCCTTGGAGGTCAAAAATGCAGTTCATGGATCAGCCGGACTGCTAAATTTAAACAAGCTGCCCAGGACAACACCCTCTTTTCACATTGCTGTTAATCTTTAGTTTCCATGTCTTTATGGAAGGTATTAAGGAGAGATGTTTTCAACAGATAGCAGCATGGAGGAAGTACTGCTTTGTTTGGTGGTAAGTAATATTAACCAAGTCATATCAGCCTCTACATGTCTAGGTTATTCTCAGAATCCAGGGTATATTTAGCCATTAGATCTACGTTTTATCAGTATTGTTCACGTAAAATTGTACCAAGGTGGAGTATTGGAGAGACAGTCTGCCGCAGGCATCGTTCATAATCCATTCTTATGTTGTAGGGTCTGTGAATGTGTGTCCAGTGTATTAAACTTACAGTGCAAGGGTAGACCAATCCAAAACCAAACTTGGCAAGTCCCACTCACTCCATGAAAATGCACTGTATGATGCATAAACTTAACATCTTGGCCTTAAAACTTTTCTGCAATAATTTGATTAATACAGTATATCTCAGTGCATTTATGTCACATTCATTTTTGTGGGTTGCTGGGGAATGATGATTATTATTGTTCTTATGGTGTATGTTGTATTGATGTTCTATGTACAAACTTCACTAACTCAAATTCTGAATTAAGACATACAGTAACAAATGCTTTCTTTCATGTTTTTGTATAAGTGCATCCCAGATCAGTTAGGTGGATTTCTCAATTAAAGATGCCATTATTTAGGATGAAGTATAGGCATTAGTTGAAAATAAAAAATAGCTACTATTGATTGATTGATTACTCACTTGCTAAGCTGCGCCTCCTTCACCATCTTTTGCCAGGTGTGCACCTTCTGCTTTCTGTCTATAAGAGCTTTCTGGTACAGTGGGGGTAGTCCTCCTGGAATCTCACTGGTATCTCCTTCCATCTCAAAGGGCACCACAAACTCATAGAAGTCACTTGGGGATAGAAGGCTATAAACAGGTGTAGAGGGGTTCTCAATGCCATCTGCACCAAGGCACAATGGCTGGTCCCAGACATTTGGCACAACAGCCAGTCCAATGATTGCCATGTGGTCCTCAAGAGCTGGATAGTGAGTATGGTACGGTGCTAGTGTCAGAGCTTCATTTCCAGCCAGCAGTAAAGGTCGTGTTGGCGTCAGCACATGAAAGGTACAGAAAGAGGAGGCACAAACTGAAATCTTGCCCGTCACACAAACTACCTTCACATCCTGACAGTTCTGTACATGGACAGTTGTTTGCACTGGTCCCAGGACTATGGTGCTATTCCAGCATTTTTCAATAATAACAGATCTGAAACACAGTAAAAAGAAATCATATCTATTATGATGCAGCATAACAAAAGACAAAAAACGTGTTAAAAACTACTAGCATAAGAGGAGGTTGGGAGTATGTGCTGATAGCGCATTGCCGTACCCACCACATAACGAACCTCCTGGATTGGAAGCAGAGTGCAGCACCACCCTGAAACAGTGGAAGGTTTAATGTTTTTTTTTGGTGGCTACCAATCTTGCCACCAACCCCCAAGTTTTCCCTGTAAGTTGGAGGACTGGATGTGGATTAATGTCATACCCAGGACGGAGCAACTGAAGGTTAAGGGCCTTGCTCAAGGGCCCAATGGAGTAGAGTCACTTCTAGCATTTATGGGATTCGAACTGTTAATCTTCCAATTGCAGACATAGATCCCTAGCCTCAGAGCCACCACTCCACCCATTAGCATAAGAATGACTATGAAATTGGAGCAATGGCCAAATTAGCAAACTAGGAACACAATACTAAAATGGGGACAGGATTAAAAATAATAATACAACATTAATAAAATCCAACTTTCTTTACATTGAAAATATCTGGTAAATAGCATTACCACAAAGATCCCTGTGAGAACAAACTTCCAAAACTTCCACTCTGACTGAAGTGAAAAAGTACATAAAAAAAAAAAAGACTAAAACTCTCCAACTTGTAACCCTGTAATGTGACAGACATGAACAACACAGGTGCAGCTGACCTAGATTTTGCCAATAGAAATGAAATATTGCAAATTAAAAAATTACCAGCTAACTATGGTCAATTTAACCTTAACATACAGTATTAGCAATGGATGGACACTCATGCCCTAGGTGAATATCTAATAGGTGGTGCTTAGGTTGGTCGGAGCTTAGATGGTCACCCTCCAAGTGACTAAAAGTGCAGTGAGAAATGTCTAGTTGTTGTCTGCCTCAGTAGTGGCTCTTAAACTTTTTTTTCTTGTGATCTAATTTGGCCTTTTATGCACCTTCGAGACCCAGAATCAGAAACAGAAATCTTTCGCGAGCAGGGGGTCTCCCATAGAGAATCTTTGTAGGTCGTAGCATACGTGAACTTTTCCCACGGAGTGCTATATTGAATCATGATTCTGTGCAACCCAAATTCAGACAACATGCAAACAAAATGGGCTACGACCCATAGTTTAGAAACCTATGACTTAAAGCCTTTGGCGTTCATAGAAACAATCAGGATAGAGTTCCAAAGAGTGACAGTTTATGTAATCCTGTGTTGGGGCTTGCTTATACACTGATGTGAACAATGAGAGAAAAATATTGAGGGGAATTACTGGGATAATATATCTTAGACGAAATATTAATGACTCTTGTTTGCTTTCATACTTCCTGTCTTTGAAGGGGAGCTCTCAGTGTGCCTCCTATGCTTTTAATGTTCCTGTGTGTGTCACACTAGCACTTACTCTTTCGATTGCAACAGTTAAGCTAATCAGAAGGCTCAGATGGAGCTGGACAAACACATAAACATTACCATTTTATTATATAGTATATACAATTATTAAAATTAGGAAAGTTCTTCTTTGTGTTTTTTCAATTACCCAAATTAGCACTATGCAAAATAGCAATAATAATCACATTAACCCACAAAAATGTAAATACCAAAATATAATGGAAATGACCATGTTACCAAAACAAAGGGCTTCCACTACGGCTGCTAGATGAGATTTCTGTGGGAAACACTACCACGATTGTTATCTTAAATATACAATTTAGATCTGCCATCATGCTGTACCTACCTCACGGAGGGATGTGGTACTTCAGCTGGTCACAAATCTGAACAGTCACCTAATAAAATTGAGTTTTATCAGCACTTGACCCATGGTGTATAAAATGAATGATAAGTAAACATCGGGAGTGCCAGAACTTTATTATTCAAGATACATTAAAACAGGATGGCCGATAAAATTGTAAATAAAATCAACGCACTGTAACCCATGCATGTGCCAAAGTTGTTTTAATAAGCATATGCCATTTTGTTTTCACAAATTAATTCTTCAAAATCTGGCTATGTTTATTAGATTCATGATAAACACCAAATGAAACAGTACTGAGTATTAAGTGTTTATAGGAGTCATGCATTTTTAGTATTTGTTGTTGTGGTCTTATCATTAAATTGTAACTTTCCACCTTTGACATGATGACAGATCACTATGGACAGAATGAAAAATGAATTATTTTTGTAGTAAAATGTAAGTGGATTTATATGGGAATAAGTACTATTAGGCTGACAATATATACAGTATTTAGCTTTTTTCATTACAAAAAGCATGCTATTAGGCAATATTAAATCAATTTTATATTGCATTTACGGACTTAAGTGCATATGCCCTTATGTATAAGGTTTTGTGTACAATAAACATTTTGTATATCCAAAGCAAACTAAAAATGTGTTGCACTTAATTTTTTTATCCCAAATGATGTATCCAAACCAAAGTACTCTTTCTTGATCAGAAACCTTTTAAGTTACAGAAGTAGTTGAACCCTCTAAGGTGCTGTTTGGAATGTTTTGTTTTTTCCTTTTCTCCCTCTGAACATTCATAACATGCCATTTTGGACATTTTGTCTATCACAGTGATGCCAGAGACTCATCCTTTGCATATCTATACCCATAATTGAACATGACAGATAGCCAGTCATTAAACATATTTATACAAAACCAATATAAATGTATGAAATGTATGCTGGGATCATGGCAGCAACCCTTCATGGAATTATCCCAGAGTTCCAGTGAATATTAATAAACCCTTAATTTGGTACACAAGACAGGAAACAAGGTCAAAGGTCAGTAAAGACATCAGTGGTGTTGTACATTGTTAAGTATGAAGTAGTGCTGGGAGGTATACTGGTTCATACCGAAAACTGTTTTTTATTTTTGTTATGATATGGATTTTTCTTATACCGCAACACCGGTTTAAATAACCTAAACAATGTTCAGAACGTGGCACAACGGGAAACTGTTTAAGGAGGGACCTTTTTCACTGCTACACCGTTAAGCACACATGCAACACAGTACATGCGTTAGTGGAGGTATTGAGCGCTGAAAAAGGACAGAGAACATTCTGACATTGAAGCAGTAGCAGATGATAAAGTTGAACACGATGACACAGAGGAACTTTTGACGAAAAAAGGAGCTGTGTCTTTTGTCTGGAGATACTTTGGTTTTAAAAGGTCAGATGTGGACCAAACGACAGCATTTGCAGTAAATCGTTGAGCTAAAGTTGTATCCGGAGGCGGCAACATGAGCAATTTGCTGCACCACCTTAGCTGCAAACATGCTTTGGAGTACCATGAATGTATAGAACTAAGATTGGCACCCTCCACGTCCTTAGGTAAAACTGAAAAAGCTAGAGGACACTCGAGTCAGACGTCACTTGTAGACGCATTTGCTAGAAGTACTGCCTATGACAAAAAAAGCAAGCAGTGTATCGAGATATCCAACGCCATTACAATCCATAAAGCTAACGTGTCAGTGACAGAGATTGTTAACATTAACAGAAAGTGTAGTTGGTTTACAAAAAATATTTACTATTTATTCCTTTTCTAAGACATGTTCAGTGCAATACAACTTTAGACAAGCACCTCTGGATATTTTGCTAAGTCTAAATGCCTCTTTGGATAGTTGAAAATATGTTGTCAAAATTATAGTTTAAATTGTTTGCAAAATTTGTTCAATAAAAAAGGTTCTATATTCTGAATGCGATTCCTTCTCTTCATTAGTGCCACCCCCTTGAAAACTATCACTTTATGGCACCATGCAAACCTGTATTAATGCTTGTGTGCACATCAAAATGTTTTTTTGTATAATGTACAATTCTCATGACAGTGGAATAGGTTATTCTTAGCCAGTCCACTGCAGTAATTGCAGTGAGAAATTGTGGTTAACATCCACTCATGCATGGGAAAAAAAAAAAATATTGTCAAATACCGTTAAACCGGTATAATTTTGAAAAATACCATGATATAAAATTTTCGTCATACCGCCCAGCACTAGTATGAAGTTATGTATGTCAACCAAACAAGATAAACGAACAATGTGTCTTGCTCTCACCACGCTGGGAAGCTAGAATGTACAGTTTTAGTGTTTTTCAAATCAATCCGTTTCCAGTCCTCAGTTGCAAACCATATAATGCAAGCTAAAAACAGAAGCAAAGAAAACCTATAAGATGGACACATTTTAGGCTTTATATAGTACATGACAGGAAGAAAATACTGTAAAACAGCATTGGCATTCCACTTTTAAAGTTCTGACAGACTTGAGGATTTTGAGATTTTTAGTTTTTGCGTATCTATCACAGATGCTATGCCATGAAAAATAAATACTGACCTCATTGGTGAGAGGAGGTAGATAAAGGATTCATTACATCGATGCAGTTTCACACTTGCTCCAATAAGTTTTTCAGAATCTTTGGCCAGTGTCTGCTTATAAACCTGAGAAATGATCACAACTCTGCTACCTGCAGGAGCATTGTGGGTGTTCCTGGCAATCTTTGCCCTCTTTATTTTTCCTTCTACTGCAACACAAAAGATTAATTTGTCAGCCCACCTGCACATTAAACAAAATATTGTATACCCCCATATAAGCTTCTTAAATATGCTTTTATATGTTTTTTTTTATTTAATATTAAAAAAGAAAACTTGAATATGCAGATAAAATATCTAAATTGTTAGGGGTTTAATACAAACACACACAAAAAAAAAACATGGTAGCTTTAGGATTCAAAAAGATGTACAATGGCCACAAAGAAATTAATTTAATTCAGTTACATAGCACTCACAAAAAGGGTTGATATCTTCTTGAACTTTCAGATTTTTTTGTGTTATAGCATGGAAGTCATATATAAACAATTCTTAATTTAATTTATTTACACATCATTGCCCATAGCTTTCAAATGTAAAAACATACATATAATTGAGGAAAATAGCTAGCTGTCTAACAATTTCTTTCATGTAATAGAAATTTTAAATTACATCAGCAGGAGCAGTCAGGTACCATTTAAAAAAAAAAATCA
Source organism: Polypterus senegalus (assembly GCF_016835505.1). Lineage (NCBI taxonomy): Eukaryota > Metazoa > Chordata > Cladistia > Polypteriformes > Polypteridae > Polypterus > Polypterus senegalus. Next base: position 69,795,892 of record NC_053159.1, on the reverse strand, counting down.
CAATCCAAATTATCAGGTTACCTGTATTAAAATGTATCTGACTGACCCCAGTACAATTAGCCTCTAGAAGTGAATATCAGAATAAGGGCTCACCAATCAACTCGAAAAAGCATTTAAAATGGGGAAAAATGCATAAATCATGAAATGGGTAGCAAGTAAACTCAAATCACTTGGAAGAGAAGGAAATTTTACAGCACCTCATTGATTTCCCACTACATCAGACTGCAATATAATCAGACTACCTTTAAGGTTTACTAATGTTAAAGGCATGAAGAAAGACAGTCCATCTTAGTATTCACAGAACAATTGAGAGATACACTGAAAAAATGCAAAAGACAACAAAATTCAATCTTACTTTGTTGTACCCAAGCAAGTTTCTTGCCAGTTTTGAAGCAGGCAGTAGTACCAAATGGATTAATGGTGAGAGTATCACGCAACCAGCCTTGCAATTTCCGGACTGAGAAGGCCTGAGATAGTTTAGAAAAACCAGCCTGTGACTGTAAAGGTGCCCATAATAACAGCTCATGGAGTGGGTGCACGGAGCGTCCTTTACTAACTGACCCTTCCAGCAAAAAACTGAGTCCACAAAGTGCTTCCGTGGACAATAAGCTGTCTTGTACGTGATGTCCTGAAGAACTTAGCTGATCTGGATCCAAAACCAACTCCAGTAAGTCAAAAAGGTGAGTCTGAACAAACGTTAAATGTGCTTGATCATCCCAGTTCTAATCACAAAAAGAAAAAAAGATGCAATGATAAAGTATGAATCTTCTACTGTAAATGTACAGGTGCTGCTTTTTTCCTTAATATTTACAATTTTTACAATTACTAAATATTTAACAACACTTTTTAAAAACCATACTATTATAAAAATACAACTGTAAAAGATGCATACCTTATTCTGAAGACTGGATTTACTCTCAATTTCAGGTGAAGGCGATCGTGTCCGGGGACTGGGCCACTCTTCACCAATAAGTGATGTGCGAAGCGAAACCCGATTTAACTGCTGAATATAGAGAAATAACAGGAACTGCAGAGTGTCCACAGAGAGCTAGAAAAGATACAATATAGATGATGCTGTTAACATTTTATATAAGCTGACCACTTACTACTGTAGCTCTTCACTATTTTTTTTAGCTTTATTAAAGATAAACATTATTAAATTTGGATAATAAATAGGAGGGCTACGCTCATCCAGGTACTGCAAGAAACTGAGATATAATTAGTGCAGGGACAAAGACAAAAAAAATATAATAAGCATGATCATTTTATTTTATAGTATGGGTTTACATAAACTATAAACTAACTACACTCGGTAGTACATTTCCATAGTTAAGTCTGGTTATATTAAATTCATAAATAAAAAAGTGCACAAAACTGGAAGAAATATTTCTAGTATGACAATGGGCTTAAAAAATGCCTACTTGCAAAAATGGATTTAAATTCTTTCTAGTCAAAAATGTCCTAAGGGTACTAATTACAATATTTAGTGTTCTCTATGAAAAGCACTCCGCTGAAATACTTTTAATGCGGCTCTTGGTGTATGAAAAAAGATTAATGGTGATTAACAAAGTAGTGATACTACACTGTAGTCTGAATATTTTACTGTATTAACTAATAAGGTGTAATCTAACAAGCAAGTGTACAATGAGGAGAGACCCGAATTACTACACTTTATACCATCAAAGTAAACGGTTAATATATAGGAACTGTATGTATGTGTTCAATTTATATGAATGTATATTACTTTTTTGGGGGATTTTGTAATTGTAACCGTTGAATAAATGTATGTTTGTATATCCCTCAGGAACAATAAACTTTACTGAAACAAAAAATAAGTGTCCATTAAACAGAACTGAACATAAAACCTAAACCATAAAATTAATGTTATTTATAAATAACAATCTTCATTGTTATACCCCAAGCTGGATTCAAAACTGGGATTCTTTTAAATAAATACATTTTCTGAATTTATATTTAAATTAGCAATTTAATTGAAATGTTAAATACATTTTTTATAGCGCTGTCTATGGATGACCAGCCACGTGGTTACAAGCCGATTTAGGTGAAAATTAAAATAAGGAAACCTATTTACCCTGAAGGGTAAACTTGTAAAATAAAAGTCTGACATATTTACTTCTCTCTAGGGCAGGGGTTGCCAAGTCCGGTCCTGGAGGACCACCGTGGCTGCAGGTTTTCATTCTAACCCTTTACTTAATGAGTGCCCTGTTTGTGCTGCTAATTAACTTGTTGTGAATTCACTTTAATTGAATTTCTTTTTTAAGATGTGCTCCTCTGAATTTCTTCTTTGTTCCTCTGAATTTCTTACCTTAAATGGCACCCAAACAGAAATGAAATGTGAAGTGAGTGAGCCAACAGAAGACCAACTAAGTCAGGGCCTCAATCTCCAACCAATTTCACCCCAACCAGCTGCTTAATGAGGTGCCAATTCTTGTTGTTAATTAAACCGTTCTTTAAATTATGTGTCTTGTTGCTGCTCTCGTGGTGCATTAGCAGACATTTCCGAAATTGTTATTTTCTCTTTTCTAAGAGCACCTGTGTTTTGGGGACCTGAGAAGGTTGACATTCCTGAGACCATTATCTTTCTTTATTTTCGGATATTGTATGATTGAAACCAGTTGTTTTGGCTCATTTTGTACCTTATTATTGTTTGGCTGCTAATTAAGGATAAAGAAACAATTAAGGGGTCTGAGTCTTCAAGAGCAAGTGAAATATAATTATTTCAATAAAAGTTAGTTAGCAGTAAAAACATTAAGAAAAGGGTTAGAATGAAAACCTGCAGCCACAGTGGCCCTACAGGACCAGAGCTGGTGACCCCTGCTCTAGGGGCAAAACTATTCCCTCCATTTGCTTTCTGTGCTGCTTGTCACAGTGAATATTTTGGTGGCAGCTAGCTAAGGAGAGAAGAATGAATTATCCTTAATATGCAACATTTTTTAGCTCTTATCGGAGATTTCTACACATTCTAAGGGACATTGCTTATTAAACGCTTCGAGCTTAACTAAGTCTCTGCCAGAATTTAAAAAAAAAAAAAAACATTCAAAAAACTGCAATAAGCATACAAAGTGTTCCATATGCACTGCGCTCAAACCTTCATATATTAAAAAAGAAACCTAAAATGTTGCAATCTGCATTGACCAGGGATCATCCTTCTTGATAACGTTTGGGAAATTCATCCAAACTAAAATCCTAAGGTAATCAATTAATTTATATGTTAAAAATCAGTTATATAAAACATTATTCTTCAGGTGATTTTCTTGTATATTTTTCCTGTGTTAGGTTAAACAGAGAAATGAAAGTGTAACATTTAATGTTACCTTTAACTTTGATATTAATATTTACTTCTCTATGTCTGCAACTTTATTAAGTAAAATACAAGTAACTCCTACACTGGAAATATATAAAGAGAAGTAAACCACATTATGAAGGGCTTCATACATATAAATAATTAGCCCTTAGCTAACACATCTCAGTTTAAATAATTACCAGTTTAGGCACTAAGCTGAGGAGTCATCAACACAGAAGGTCCTGCCTAACACACAATATCAATCAACCATCTCCTAATAAATTTAGATGTTATCGAGTTACCTGTATTTATAATATTTGGTCAACGCTTTTGTTTTATTGGCTTACTAGCAAAATACCCGTGCTTCGCAGCAGAGAAGAAGTGTGTTAAAGAAGTTATGAAAAAGAAAAGGAAACATTTTAAAAATAACGTAAGATTTGCTTTCTATTCGTTTGCATAAGGACAGTCCTTCACCAACAATTATTTAATGTTAGCTCAGACCCGGCACTTAAAAGTTTCTGTCACACTTTTGCCGAGTTTGTGCCAAACACTATTTTATCCCAGACCATCTCATTTTCGTTTGCATAAGCACAGTCCATCATCAGCAAATTTAACTTAGTTACAAAGTGATCAAAAGTCTCGTTTATACCCCGCGTCCTCTCATTAAACTTGTATCTTGCGAATATTGTATTCGTCTTAGGCATGACAAACGCCAGCGTATCTATGAACTTAACTTAAAGTTCAGTTTTACAACTTGCTTTCCTATTCGTTTGCATAAGCACAGTCCTTCACCCGCAAGTTTAACTCCGTTACAGCAATTTCAACTCCGTTACAAAGTGATCCAAAGTCTTGTTTATACCTCGTGTCTTCTCATTAAACTTGTATCTCGCGAATATCGTATTTGTCGTAGGCATGACAAACGCCAGCAGCCGCGTGTCTATAAACTTAATTTAAACTTACAGTTTACACCGTGCTTTACTTCCGCAGTAGCTGCACTTATGAATATGCTTGTATGCGTCACTCGCTTCATATTCTTTTGCTGCCTTCTCAATTGTGTAATGCATTTTTTGTTCAGCACTCTTTGGAGCTCTTCCTTGTTCTCTACGTACTGCGTTCACAGTCAGTTCACGTGAGCCGCTCTCTTGTGTGATCTTGTGATGTCCACGGCTTTATGTAATGTTAGCCAAGACCCAGCACTTAAAAGTTTCTCTCGCACTTTCGCGGAGTTTGTGCCAAACACTACACCATCTCATCTTCGTTTGCATAAGCACAGTCCTTCACCTGCGAATATTTACCTTATATGGGCAGGCACTCAATTACGTGGGAGGCATGATGATGCGGGACGCAACTCCGCCTCACATTGCGACCGAGCTGCAGGTTATGGCCGTATATATGGTCGAAAGTAGGTTCCAGTTATGACCGTTACGCGTAGAATTAGTGAAACCTGCCTAACTTTTGTAAGTAAGCTGTAAGGAATGAGCCTGCCAAATTTCAGCCTTCTACCTATACAGGAAGTTGGAGAATTACTGATGAGTCAGTCAGTTGGTCAGGGAGGGCTTTGCCTTTTATTAGTATAGATTTTTATTATTATTTTTATATATTCCTCATAAATTTAGAGGTTATTAAGTTACTTGTATTTATAACATTTGGTCCAACTTTGTTTTATTGGCTTATTTTTATTATTTGATAAAAAGGACAAAACAGGAAACATCTGCTCTTAATACCTAGTATAAAAATATTTGATAAGTTCTGAAAAATGTATTTGTCATATTTAAATTGAACTAATTATGATGGAGTTCAAGTAGAGTATATGAGTGGCCCTGAAATAGACTGGTGCCCAGTCCAAGACTAGTACCTGGCTTTTACCAAATGCTGCCAGGCTTGGCTCCAGCACTTTGCCAACCGGACATTGATAATGTTTCAGTAGATGATCTGTTTCAAATATTGTGTTAAATTCAAAATGCTTGGTAATACAGTCAAGAAAGACAAACAGATTTAGCATGGACAGGCTCGATAGTTACTCAGTTAAAAGTTTCAGTATCACTGAAATTTTATTTTGTGTACCTTGCAAGTATTTCAGAACAAACACAAACTCTTTAATTGCAAACACATTGTTTCTGATCATATATTTTTCAATTAAAGAGAAGCAAAAACCTTACTAATTAAAACAAAAGTTTTCAAAAAAATAGATGTAGTCTCTTCATGAAGCATACAAGTATGAAGTTTCAGTTACAAGGCTGAGTATATTACTCTAATGAAAGTCTGCTCCTTGCTCTTAAAGAAGACTGTATCAACACATTATAACTGACATTGTGCAGCAGCACTATAGCAATACGAAAGTGTCTACAGATGCTTCATGTACACAATAATTACATCACCAAATTGACAAGAACATAAATGATGAAAAAATGCATTTGAAGAAGGAGCCTTAGTTGCCTCAAAAGTTTTATATTGTAATATTTTTAGTTAGCCAATAAAAGGTGTCATTTTGTTTGGCGTTTCTCTATAAAACCAAAATATATACATACACGCACTCATATATTATATTTACGCGCATAAAACAAATCAAAATACATATAATTCACAAAGGATCAAGAGAAACTTAATGGCTGACCGAGCAGATTTTACACTTTTCTAGTGTTTTATTTTTGTTTTTGTTTCAAAGATTCAAAATAGTTGTGATATCATTAAGTAATGCATTGATATAGTAATGTGATTTGAAGCTTGATGTCTAAATATTTATTTTTTCATAGTAAAGAATGGCAGCTCTTAAAGAAGCAACACTAAGTAGTTCTGGGGCAAAACTTATTGACATTTGCTGTTTGGAAAACAAGTATATCTTATGGCAATTTTTTTCTAATTAGTAGTGTTCTAAAGAAAAAAGGAGCAAGCCCAGAATTTCTAACTAAATGGCTTCAGCCTTTCTTAACCATCTCTAGTCGTCTTCGTGTAAGACTACTGGCAAGTATCTTCCAGAACTGTCTGCAAGTCTGGCTCAGTTTCAGGTTGTTGCTGTTGGTACGGCTGAAGAGTGAGATATATTAAATACAAATAAAATTGCAAATCAGTTCTGCCTAAGCTTGAGTGAACATTTTAGTGTCCAACATATAATGTACACCATGGTGTAAGATAGTTTAAGATTGTAGTTCTTGTATTACATTATCTATTTTTTTCATATGTTTTTGCAGGTATTTCAAGTCTTAGGCATCAGTAAGTATGCTATGAGCGCAAACTGCAACAGTAACAGTTTCTAATAATGTTCACTCCAAGTGAAGCAATCTAACAAGCATTAGTCTTTAAAGCATTATCTTTCTCATTTTTTTTTTTAATTTCTAACTCTTCTTTATGAAATAATTTAAATACTTTGTACTATTTTCACATGTGATTTTATGCTGCACACTTCTGCTTAATGAGCTGCCATTCATTAACATTCAGTAACTATTTAATTTATTTGCATACAAAAGTATCACATAGACCCAAAGGCATTTCTGATAACACATCTGTATCACTGATAAAATGTAATTCACATTTTCATATTCAATAAAATGACTTCCTACCTTATGCCTTAGTTGATCAAGTTCTTCTTGAGAGGTACACTGTGATGCTGCCTCTGCCCACTCTAATCGGTCTTCTACGCTCTTTTCTGTCAACATGTCAAATGCTTCAAAATAGACCCATGCCAGCTCAGCAGGCAGCTGCAGCTTGCCACATGCAATATGTTTCCACATAGGCCAGTAGATCCGTGGGAAACAGCCATCCTTAGCACGTGTCCTTACATATGTAGACATTTTACGGAGATAGTGCATGCTGAACTTGGCTGGAGGAGGAGTTGGTAGAGCCCCCAGTAAAAATGGCTCCAGTCGTACCCATACACTCACCGTCTTCTGTTCCATAATAAAGCTACAAAATAAAAATCAACAAAATATTTATTCTTTGCAAATTTGTATTTTATTGAATGTTTACACTGCCAAAGTATGTTATTCAAAAAATCCACTAAAGAAGCACACACAAACACACATCATGTTTTATTCAGTGGTAGAGATATTCTTCAAGTTTAAGGCAGCAAATCACAACCTCAAAACTGCTTAATCACATTTAAGCCAGGATAATAAACACTTCATTAACATAACTGTTAGACTATTTGAAACATTAACATCTCCATAGTTAGGGACAAGCCATACACATTTAATTCACTTACACTCCACTACAATTTTAAAACTTATTTCAGGATATTTTTTCCACTCTTGCTTAATACTAGCTATGCAGAATAACCACAGACATAATTAAACAAATAATTCACTCCATTGATAGAATGTTACAGCACTTCTTTGAAAATATCACTATACATATTTGGGCTCTCAATACAATGAATGCCTTTTAGTTTTCAAATCCAAGTGCATTACAGCACTGAACCTAAAAACGTTTGTTATCAGAATCCCTATGAAAAAACACGGTACCCTAAATGATAAAGTATTAAAATTAAACCATACAGTTGTCAGTTGATCTACTTACTTGCACTGCCTTATAAAAATGGCTTCTATGGAAATGCACCAAAAACTTTTGCTTAAATTATTTAGATCAAATACATGATTCGTGAATTTGAGCACCATTGGTTTCCATAATCCAATAAACACTCACTGAAAAAATACTAGGAACACCTGGTTATCCATGCAATTATCTAAGCAGTCAATCATGTGGAAGAAGTGTAATGCATAAAATTATGCAGCTACAGGACAGGAGCTTTGAATAATATTCACATCAAACACCAGAATGGGAAAAAAATGTGATATCAGTGATTTTAACCATGGCATGATTGCTGGTGCCAGACAGGCTGATTGAGTATGTCTGTAACTGCTGATCTCCTAAGATTTTAATGCACAGCAGTCTCTATAACAGTTTATAAAAAAAAGTCATCCAGTGAGCAGTAGTTCTGCAGGTGGAAACATCTTTTAGATGAAAGAGCTCAGAGGAGAATGGCCAGTTCAAGTAGACAGGAAGGCTACAGTAACTCGGATAACCACTCTGTACAACTCTGGTGAGCACAAAAGCATCTCAGAATACACAACATGTCGAGCTGTAAGGCTGATGGGATACAGCAGCAGAAGACAACATCAGATTCAATTCCTGTCAGCCAAGACCAGAACACTGAGGCTGTAAGAGGCATAGGCTCACCAACACTGGATGGTCAAAGATGGTCTGATGAATCACAATTTCTACTGAGGCACAGATGTAAGGGTCAGACCTTGGCACCAACAGCATGAATCTGTTAACCTAACCTGCCTTGTGCCAACAGTCTGGGCTGATGGTGGTGGTGTAATGATGTGGGGAATGTTTTCTTCACACACTTTGGTCCCATTAATAGCAATCAATCATTGCTTGAATGCCTATTTGAATATTGCTGCCAATCATGCCGCATGGTCACAATTTACCCATCTTTTAATGGCTTCTTCCAGCATGATAATGCACTGTTATAAAGCAAAAGTTGTCTCAAATGGATTTCAAGAACATGACTTTGAGTTCAATGCTCTTTAGTGGCCTTCCCAGTCATCGATCGGATCTGAATCCAATAGAACACATTTAGGATTTGCAGTATAAATGTATACCTGAGAAATCTGCAGAAATTGTGTGATGCAATAATGTCAGCACAGACCAGAATCTCAAAGGAATGTTTCCAACATTGTAGGCCCTGCCCAGTATTAGTATACTGTTCTTAATAATTTACTCAGTGAATGTATATTTTAAAAAATGGTGTAACACACACCAGAATCATTACATAAAAATACATTTAATACAGCTATTCGTAAGACCTCTCAGTATGGCAAGGAGGAATGCAAAACAAAAAAAAGTCCAACAAACGTTGTCAAAGGTTTGAAATTTACAAGCAATATGTATCCTGTATATCGAAATCTTATTTGTATTAAGGACAAAACAAAAACACTTTTAGATGTTTAAAAAAAGCAGTATAGTATATATGGATGATTTGAACTGACACCCCACTTTATTTAACTCCCTGTCTGTAACACGCGTTCCCATTCCTGTGATTAGAAGTTCATTATATTCAGCAGACAGTTTTATCTAAAGTGAGTTAAATGTTAAGGATACAGTGAAACTGTTTTTTTTTTCTTCTTCATCTTAATTGAGTCACGGGCCCAGGGCAGATGGCAAGAACTGACCCGGCAAACGTCTCTTTTAAATCCATTGCCTTAGCTACTGTAGTTTAATAATTGAACTTTCAAGGAACGATACTGTACTGAGAAAGGTTGTCAACAAAAGTGGAGCTACAGTTGATTCCTTCTGGTATTCATTAGCAATTTAATAAACCGAGGTTTCAAAATTTGGACTAAAACAAATTTCAAAGAGAGGGTATGTTCTTTTGCTATACAGTACTAGAAACAGTCGTCTTTCTTTGCTAATTGATTATATTGCAATTAAATAAACTTCAAAGGACAGCCCTGCTTTCCAAAAGTTAGAGTGGCGGTGCATCCGCATTGACACGTAATGACGCGGCATAAAACGTTTACCAATTACCAAACTGCGTTTTAAATCCAAGTTTACACTTTTCAAGGCAGACGTCACTGGTTCCAGGTGACAGGGATCAGCTAAATTTACCTCAAAAGTAAGACGCACCCGAGTTTCCATGACGACAGACATTGGTAGCTATACTAAACCCTTCTTCCGTATGTGGAAAGAATGGATACAAAAAGCACAAGAATAATACTTACCTCTTCTTTTGAAGACTACACGGACTGCAAATACTGTATAGGTTATGTGCACAATGAAGTAAACGCTGCAGTTCTTATACACTTCATTTTCTCAACGATCGCTTCTTCCCTTGAAAGGCAAAAAGTAGAAAAAGCCGCTTCGCGCCACAGTAGCCAGCAGAACAAGTGCGCCTGTGCACAACTCGTCAGTCAAGCATCTAGGCGTGCACGCGCAGATTACTGCTCGTTCGCGGATCCGATAAATGCACGCGCCTTGTTTCACTCTACGAAGTAAAGGGCAGCTGTTAACTTGCGACCTTGCGCTCAATGCACCGTGATAGGCTACGGCGCCTCGCGATCATGAATTGAATTATGCCCGTCCGAGAACGTTACGTAATATTAGTTTTATTTTAAACTGTTACTTCTGTTTTAAAGTCATGTTATTTTAAAACATTTTTCTAATGAAACACTGCTAAATTTATCAATTCATACTTTTAACCTCTGTGAAAGAAAGTCATATTGGCAAAAATATTTAACACACAAACTATTCCACTAAAAAAACACACTTCAGAGATCAATACTAAATAGTTTTTCTTGGTAAAATAATACGGTGGCTAACTGGACCTAGCCAGCAATGAGATAAACAGTAATGGACAACTCTTCAGTTTATACTATGGGTGACTTTGAGGCATAACAAGTTAAAATACTCTTACCACCAGTATTATGATGATTTATACTTTGTAAAAATTAAATTGAAATTAACGGGGAGGGGGTCAAAAAACAGAAATTGATATTATTAAGAATAATCTGGCCAAGAAATATTATGTAGATAAATGAAAAGAGATGGCCAGAGCTTTGAGAACTTTCTTTCAGCCGGTCTTCGAGGTAAGTCTTGAACCCACAGGAAAGCAGTGCCAGCAGTACCAAAAAAATCATTCTGGTGACTAAAATATTGTGATTGACTGTATAAAATGCTAAAGTTTAAATAAATTAATTTTGCCCAGATTCTGCTACTATAGATCAATCATTATTTACTTACACATAGAGCATTTCACAGCTGTGTATAATTGTTAAGTGTGTGAAATTTGCGCATGACACTAAAATTGGACCAACTGAAGACACTGAGGAGAGTACGGAAATTCAAAAAGACCTGGACAACAATCAGAACTGGGCAACACTTGGAAAATGTACTTTAATGTAGAAAAGTGTAAAGTATTACATGTGGGCAAAACGAAACACCAATTATAACAATATGGAAAACAGTGCCCTACAGGAAGCAACCTTTGAAAAGCATTTAGGGGTTTAAGTTGACACAATGTTTTCATGATCTAAGTGATGTGCAATAAAGAAGCAAAATGTTAGGGTATAGCATAAAAACAGGTGAATATAAATTGAGAGGTGTTATGCTTGGACTATATAGTCGTGTAGTGAGACCACATCTGGAGTATTGTATATAGTTCTGGTCACCACAGAACAAAAAAGACATAGCAGCACTCAAAGCTATCAAGATGACAGCAACCAAGTGCATCTCTGGGCTCAAGGAATTGTTATACTGCAACAAACTCAAAGAATTAAACCTGTTTAGTTTTGAGCAGAGGAGGCTGCCGCTGCAAGGGACATAATCAAGGTCTTCAAAATCCTCAAAGACATTAATAGGGTAGATCCAGGAATATTCATTCAGTTTAAAGGTGAATCACATTCTTCAAGACACCAGTGGAAGACACCAGGAGAAGAACATTTTGGACTGAAGCCAGAAAGCACTTGTTCAAGCAAAAAAAAAAAAAAAAACACACTACTGATGCTAAAACACTTATGACCTTTAAAAAGGACCTGAATAAGATATTGGGCCACCTTTGCTATTTAGCTAAACAAATCAGCTTTATAGACTGAAAAATCTCCTCTCATTTGTCAGGATTCTTAAAGACAGTTTCAAATTGTTCTATCTGGTTATTAGGAGTTTTGTTACTGAGCTTCTACAGCACACTTAAGAACTTTAGAAAGAAAAATGATGGGTGAGATTAGATAAAAATTGATACGATTTTCAAGGTTAAGTCTAGACATTTTAACACTGGGGTTACAGAAGCAATTCTCAAATCAGGCAACACTGTATCACTGAGAAGTGATGTTTTATGTCGATCTGCATTGAATGAACGGGCAATACAGCAAGCTAGAAGATGAAGATGGTCATTTTCCAAAAAATAGCAAAATCTATGGGTTACTGAGGAGTAAGGCAAAGCCATAGCACCTAACAATCTTGGAATCGGTCCCACTGCATCTTGTCTGTTTTTTGGCTACTTCTCAACACTGAGCTCGCTAGACTTAAGAATTTCTTCCTTCCGTCTTCAAGTACCAAGCTTTCCTCATGAAACGTTTTAACGGCGGAGATCTCAGCCACTACTGAATTATTTAATAAGCACTGTAACATGCTTTATCCATTTTTTCACGTACTTACTGCATCCCAATGCGCGCTCCTTAGCACTGTGGCCCCGCCCATCAAAGGTGTCTCTTCCGGGTCACAGAGGCTTGTGTGCAGTTTGTCTGACAGTCGAGCTCGCCCGGGAGTGGAAAGCTGACGTTCTCTGGACTCACGAAAAGACGGTTAGGAACCGGGGGTACAGATTGGAAGAATCCATGGCTCTCACACATATACGTCTATCGGTCCTTTCGTTCGTGCTGTTATGTTTGGTCGCTGCTGTGTTCGCCGGGTGAGTGTCTTTATAGAGGAACACGCTGATATTACACATGTTCCACTCTGATTGGTTCACCGACTATCGGGTCTGTGCAGCAGTCTACACCTCTGACGGGATGCTTGGGGAGTACACTGTTCAATTCTCTTCTAATAAAGATTCTGACCAGTTTGGATTTTAATATGGAATTTTAGTGCTTTAATCGCAAATCTAGTTAGTATGAACAAAATAGATCATGCCAAGTAAACATTTAGGCGGCATACACTTAATGAGCACGAAATGAAAGTATGCCTGTTTTATAAAGTGGCATTATCTTGTTCAGATTTAACTGTATATGGTCATGACAAGGTTCAAATTACACTGATTTACTGTATTTAATTAAACGTTCACCGCATTTATTACGTTTAATGTACCTAGCCAATTTAGTCATTCATTGAATATGTGTATTTCACTGACAGTAATTTTTAAATGTATGACGAATTATTGTTATTTTTTTTATTGCTGATACATTTCTCAGTAGCTTATCGTTCACATTTGCCACTTGGACAAAGTTTGTTTAAATGTTTCCCCGAAGGTGTACTCTGCAATAGATGTTCGTCTGTGGTTATTGGCTATTTGATTTGATTTCCTTAGGCGAGATTTTTACAAGATCTTGGGGGTTTCCCGGTCGGCATCCATCAAAGATATTAAAAAAGCGTACAGAAAGTTGGCCCTACAACTGCATCCGGACAGAAACCCAGATGATCCCGAAGCGCAGAATAAGTTCCAAGACCTCGGCGCTGCATATGAGGTAATTCACTTGAATTCTTTTTTCCACTGTTCTGCCCTTCATTTTCTCCAATGTGTGTTCATCAGTGCTGTTTAGCAGGGCGCCGGACGCAGTATATTTTCATGAATAGGTCATAGAAATGTATCACAGTTTGCATTGATATCAATACCTTCTAATCTAGCATAGAACATGCCTCGTTCCTTGCAGAGAAAGCAGTTATCAGCAAACAGGAAGTAGGATAATAGATGAGTTTTCGTGTAAAGGAACTCGCGATTGAAAACGTACGGTGGTGGCTATGTCGTTATGCTTACGTACATTGTAATCTGAAGTCGCGTTAACCGTTTGTATTTTGGAAAGAAGAATGAAAAAATACATTATTAGTGGCGAGTGCTTGGCTCCTCCTCCTCCTCCGGCTGTTGTTGTTGGAAACGCGGCCGCCTTTTTTTATTGGACGCGTATTTGTGGTGGCTGCATGTGATTGGTACAGCCCTCCGGCACTGTCCAAATTGATCCCTCCTTTTTCTTGCGTACAGTCATCCAACTCGTTTGTCTTAGACTCAGAAAAGTAAGACACCGTAACACAAACAGTGAATTACGTGTACGTGTAAAAAAAAAAAAAACCGTTTACATCGTTTTACTACTGCCTTGATTATTAACTATTACATTCCATAAATTAATATGCTTTCTTTTATTGGCAGTACTACTGCGCCCAACTTTGGCTGGGCAGCTTTTGCTCCTTCGAAACTCTGAACTTGGTGAAGCTGGTTTAAGAATGTCATTATAGAAATAGTATTTTGCCATAACCTCTTATTTTCATCATGCTTTATGTGTAAACGATTCATGAAATTTTGAGACTGTAGTATAATTAGTTAACCTCCTTGCTTGTTTCAAGTTTATCTTTAGCAGTGTCCATCAAATAATACAATATGCAGGTATTTTTTTTTCTCATGTTGTTTCATAAGAGCTATAATGACAAAATCCTTGAGGTAAGAAGAGCAGTAAGTCAGGCTAGACAGATGATATCGCAGTAAGCTTCTAAAGCGAGAGGCTGTTAGGATGACTGATTCTAGAGGCACCTTTATGCCTGATAGAGAAATGATTATGGAACTGCAAGGTAGAGATGGTCAGTTTTAAAACCAGAAAATTGCTAAGATTGGTTTAGAGCCTGGTCAGAGAAAAGATAAAATTGTCTAGGTGCATGGTTCGATATCAATGTGTATAGCCTGGAGTTTGCATAAAAATGTCACCTCTCATATAAGTATTCTGTTAAACATACAGGTGCTGGTCATAAAATTAGAATATCATGACAAAGTTAATTTATTTCAGTAATTCCATTCAAAAAGTGAAACTTGTATATTAGATTCATTCATTACACAAAGACTGATGTAGTTCTAATGTTTATTTTTTTTAATTTTAATGATTATAACTGACAGCTAATGAAAGTCCCAAATTCAGTATCTCGGAAAATTAGAATATCAATTAAGACCAATCCAAAAAAAAGATTTTTAGAAATGTTGGCCAACTGAAAGGCATGAACATAAAAAGTATGAGCATGTACAGCACTCAATATTTATTTGGGGCTCCTTCGGCCTGGATTACTGCAGCAATGTGGCATGGCATAGAGTCGATTAGTCTGTGGCACTGCTCAGGTGTTATGAGAGCCCATGTTGCTCTGATAGTGGCCTTCAGCTCTCCTGAATTGTTGGGTCTGGCGTATTGCATCTTCCTCTTCACAATACCCCATAGATTTTCTATGGGGTTAAGGTCAGGCGAGTTTGCTGGCCAATCAAGAACAGGGATACCATGGTCCTTAAACCAGGTACTGGTAGCTTTGGCACTGTGTGCAGGTGCCAGGTCCTGTTGGAAAATGAAATCTGCATCTCCATAAAGTTCGTCAGCAGCAGGAAGCATGAAGTGCTCTAAAACTTCCTGGTAGAGGACTGCGTTGACCTTGGACCTCAGAAAACACAATGGACCAACACCAGCAGATGACATGGCACCCCAAACCATCACTGACTATGGAAACTTTACACTGGACCTCAAGCAACGTGGATTCTGTGCCTCTCCTCTCTTCCTCCAGACTCTGTGACCTTGATTTCCAAAGGAAATGCAAAATTTACTTTCATCGGAGAACATAACTTTGGACCACTCAGCAGCAGTCCAGTCTTTTTTGTCTTTAGCCCAGGCAAGACGCTTTTGACGCTGTCTCTTGTTCAGGAGTGGTTTGACACAAGGAGAACAGCTGAAACCCATGTCTTGCATGCGTCTGTGCGTGGTGGTTCTTGAAGCACTGACTCCAGCTGCAGTCCACTCTTTGTGAATCCCCCCCACAGTTTTGAATGGGTTTTGTTTCACAATCCTCTACAGGGTGTAGTTATCCCTATTGCTTGTACACTTTTTTCTACCACATCTTGTCCTTCCTTCGCCTCTCTATTAATGTGCTTGGACACAGAGCTCTGTGAACAGCCAGCCTCTTTAGCAATGACCTTTTGTGTCTTGCCCTCCTTGTGCAAGGTGTCAATGGTCGTCTTTTGGACAACTGTCAAGTCAGCAGTCTTCTCCATGATTGTGTAGCCTACAGAACCTGACTTAGAGACCATTTAAAGGCTTTTGCAGGTGTTTTGAGTCAATTAGCTGATTAGAGTGTGGCACCAGGTGTCTTCAATATTGAACCTTTTCACAATATTCAAATTTTCTGAAATACTGAATTTGGGACTTTCATTAGTTGTCAGTTATAATCATCAAAATTAAAAGAAATAAACATTTGAAATACATCATTCTGTGTGTAATGAATGAATCTAATATATAAGTTTCACTTTTTGAATGGAATTACTGAAATAAATCAACTTTGTCATGATAATCTAATTTTATGACCAGCACCTGTATATTCTGGACAGATTTCATGTTAAAATGTAATCCAAGTGTAGTGTAATATAGCAATAAATGTGAATTAATTCTAGGCGCAATTTTATTTTTTATTTAGGCTTACACAAAAATACCAGAACTTTCAAATAAAAGTACAGTAGTAATATTTTACGGGCAACACCGCTTCTTCTTTGTAGGTTATTTTTAAACAGAATGTATAGTGCAAGCCCACTTGGAATAGAGAGGCAAACTCTTGAAATAAATCTAAACTGTTCAGAATGTAAACATATAAATTGAGGTAAACAAATTTTGATCTCATTTAGTTGGCAATCTGACATTTAAGGAGGCTATTTAATCTAATCTATGTGTTTACTATTAAAGAAGCATTATTCCTAATGCTGCCAAATTACACACTCATGTTTTTGGCAAGGTAATTTTTCTTCATGGTCTTTTGTTCTGATTCATCATCCATTTGTCACACCAAGAAATACATTCACAGTTATTCTCTCATATGTTTTGCTGTTATGGAATGCAATCTATATTATTGAAAGAAAACATTGTGCTACTAAATTACTGTGTAAATATGGAGCAAATATTTCAGAGTTTTTGTTTTTGTGTTTTCTAGGTTTTATCTGATGAAGAGAAGCGCAAACAGTATGATGCGTATGGGGAAGAAGGGTTGAAGGAAGGGCACCATAGCTCTCATGGGGATATCTTCTCCAGGTTAGAATTAGAGCAATTATTAATTTAGTTTTTATCCATACTTATATGTATTATTTTAGTCCTCAACATTTGGAATTTCATTTAATGTACACATAACCTGCCACCTGTTATTTAACGTTCAGGTGGGTGTCCTGTTATAGATGAGTTTTATTCCAGCAGATGTTCATAACTAGACTGTATATCTAGGTCAGAACCTGCAATGGCATATATCCATTAATGGGAAAATGGGCAAAAATGTATTATGCATTATTACTTACTTTACACACAAATATTTCAAATTTATTAATAAAAAATACCCGTGATTCTTGTACTTTAAATCATGAAAAACACACATAATTTAAGCTAAAGTTTGAACCCAAGTATGTACAGTATGCTCACCTTTGACTTGAACTTCCTGCAGTTTTTAACAATGATGCAGGACCTCAAAGTGTTTGTAAAGGTATAATGATGGCACAGCATCAAACAAACATTAACTAGTAGATGTGAGATGCGGGCAGTGTCAGGTTGGGGTCAACCAGATTGTCACTTGGGTGTTGGCTGGGATACCTACTTAAGGCAATGGAAAATATAAACCGCTGGTTCTACCACTTACCTACACATTTAGTTGCCAATCTTATTTCTTATCTATGACCTTATCTATACCACTGCTTGCACTGCCAAATACATATGGCTACACGTGCATAAAAGTATAACATGATTGGAAATTTCTACAAAGTGCACACTGTACTATAACTCATGGCTAATGACACTTGCTATGTATTCACCGGCATCAAAATTATTTTGCTTAATTCATAAGTAAAGATAGAGGTTGCTAGATGAAAATTAATGAACATTTTTTGTGTTTTACGTGCTCTTTTGTATCTGCAGAATTAATTTCAGTCATGACTATTGTAAACGGAAACCTAATTGTTTTGCACCCAAATTTTGCAATGTGGTGAATAGGTAGTCCCATTCAATCATGTCAATTGCTTTTTCTGCATCTAAAGATAAAATTTTTGGTATGTTAGATTTAATGGGTGAGTATATTACATTAAACAAATGTTGAAGATCAGAAGCTAAGTGTCTACCCTTTAATAAATCTAGTTTAATCTTGTGATATTACAGAAGGAAACACTTTCTCAGTCCTTCTAGCTAGGACTTTGGAAAGTGTCTTAACCTCATTATTCAAAGGTGAGATTGATCTGTGTGATACACATTGTAACAAGTCCGTATTTTTCTTTGGAAAGACAGTAATTAATTTAAGGTAAAGTTTTGTTGTCTCTGGCTTCTGTAATTGTTGCTAATAGTAGTGGAGCTGACTTACTTGAATTGTTTTTTTTTTTATAATATAAAACTTCACTGATTGTCCATCAGGGCCTTCTGCTTTCCCACTCTGGAGTGAGTTTATAGCATCCAGTAATTCTGAGAGTGTCAGAGGTTTGTCCAGGTCCTCTGCATTGCGAGTATCATCTAGGTGTGATACTTGCAATGCATCAAAAATCTCATTAGATTGTGTCTCTTCTTTCTTAAACTGAGTAGATTATAAGGACATATATAGCACACATAAATCTGCTGTGGGCTGGCGCCCTGCCCAGGGTTTGTTTCCTGCCTTGCGCCCTATGTTGGCTGGGATTGGCTCCCTCAGACCCCCGTGACCCTGTAGTTAGGATATGGCGGGTTGGATAATGGATGGATGGATAGTACACATAAATGTGTGTGTTATATTTTTATGGTCAATAATTTTATTTCCATTTGTGTTGGTAATTTGTTTTAATTAATTTGTGTTGCGACCTACCTGCTTGTGGATTTGTTGAGCTAAGATCTTATTAGCCTTCTCTCCATGTTCATAGTAATAAAGATGAGCTGTTCTTTTTGTTTAGTTGTCAAGAGGTTAAATTCTGATTGCAGAACCTGTCTTTGCCTATATAGTGCCTTATTTGGAGACCTAGTACAGTTGGACATTCTTAATCTGTCCTGGTGATTTCACTAATTAACTCAGACACCTTCTTGGTTTCCATTTTATTTTGTAGGAGAGATATGAAATAATCTGTCCTCTTAAAAAGAAAGCTTTCAGAGTTTCCCAGAGTATTCCTGCAGGGACCCTGAGGATGCATTTGTCTCTAAAAATAATCAATTTGCTTAGAAATTAATTTTGTACAATGCTTATCAGCTAATGGTGGGGTTAAGGTGCTAATTACGAAATGAGTGTGTAGAACAAATTGATTTAAGCTCCATGATAAAAGAGACGTGATCGGAGATAACAATAGTATCATAGTTGCAAGATTTGATAGTGGGCAATAAATTATTATCTATAAACAAAGACTCAGTTTTTTGAGCAACATTGATGTACTGGTGGAGGAGGAAGAAGAATATGCTTTTGAGCTTGGATTTGAAAATCTCCATATGTCTGATAAATTATGATCCATTGCAAACTGTGTAATTATTTTTCCAGTATTAGATGTTATTGTCATTGTAGTTCAAGACCTATCCAGGTCTGGATTTAAAACACAATTAAAGTCTGCACTTAAAATTGTTTTGGTAAAAAGGATAGATAAGAGAGAGCTTGCTTTCTTTTTCCCTGTTGTCTGTGACTTTCCCTAAGTAAGTCATAGGGATGAGCTCTGTGTATGTGCGAGAGTTAAGACTCGATGAGTACTCAGCTGGAAGTACAATGCATATAATGTAGAAATGAGGAATAAGAAATGTGGATGTTTTGGACCAAGCAAACAGAAGAAATGCCTGTGTTTCTAACTCCTTGTTTTTTTATGTACCGTGACAGAACATCAGGCTGCATGTTCTTAGCTGTTAGAAAAAAAGAGGGAGCTTGTAATATTTTGGAGATGTGAAACTGTGCTGGAAAGTCATCACAGAGTCATTTAATTTTTATCCCATGATTTCTAGTCATGCAGTCTGACATAATCGGGTAAGCAGATCAGCAACTGCAGTAATCAAATTAGACATTAGGCTAATTAGGCCATGCTGCCCCGATAGCACCTGAAGAGGTAAGAAGGCGGTATCGGGGCAGCAGAGCCGGCGTTAAGATAAAATCCAGGCGTCTAGCGAGAAAGTGGAGCTACAAACCTCCGGTGCCTTCTGTGATCCTGGGAAATGTGATCTCACTACCAAATAAGATCGACGAACTGGCTACGTTGGTGAAAAATGTCAGGACCTACAGAGAATGCAGTTTGCTGTGTTTTAGTGAAATGTGGCTAACAATTAATATCCCAGATGCTAACATGGAGCTACCTGGGTTTAGCACAGTTAGAGCGGACAGAGATGCAAATACCTGCAGGAAGCAGAAATGGAGGGGGAGTCGCTGTCTATGTCAATACAAGGTGGTGCAACTCTGGACATGTAAACGTTAAAATCTCCACTTGTTGCAGGGACATCAAACTTTTGGCCGTAAATCTGCGTCCCTATTGCTTGCCCAGAGAGTTTGGACACGTCATTGTTGTTATTGTTTACATCCCTCCTCGGGCAGACACGGAGCTAGCGGGTGACATCATCCATTCCGTGGCTGCTAAGTTACAAACACAGCACCCTGAGGCGCTTGTGCTAATCGCTGGAGACTTTAACCATGTGACGCTGGACAAAACATTACCTGCCTTCTCCCAGTATGTGTATTGTAACACCCGGGGAAATAGGACTATCAACCTACTACTGTATGCAAACGTTAAAGACGCATACAGCACCAGCCCACTACCTGCGCTTGGGAAAGCAGATCATAATCTGGTTCTGCTTCAGCTTTATTACAAACCAAGAGTGAGGGAGCTACCTACAACCACGCGGTCATTCAGGAAGTGGCACCTTGACAGACTGCTTTGGAACTACGGACTGGGATATCCTGTAGGGGTCACATAGTGAGAACATTGAGGAGATTGTTGACTGCACTACTGACTACATCAACTTCTTTATGGAGATTGTAGTTCCAGTAAGAACAGTATGCTACTATGCTAACAACAACCCACGGATTACAAGTGACATCAAGGGCCTTTTGAACATGAAGAAAAGGGCTTTTAAAGGCGGTGATCAGCATGAGCTCAAGTGTGTACAGAAGGAACTCCGAGTCCAGCTCAGGGTGGCGAAGGAGCAGTACAGAAGAAAGCTAGAGTAGAAGTTGCAGAATAACTGCATGAAGGAAGTGTGGGATGGGATGAAGATCATCACTGGCTGCAGCTCAAAGCGGAGTGCCACCATTGAGAGAGATGTGGAGAGAGAAAACCAGATGAACAACTTCTTCAACAGGTTTGACCACCCTAACCCACTCTCACCTCGGAGTACTGCACCCTCCACCCTTTCTTCTGCAGATACCAGTATAGGAGAGAGTTTCCACCAACCCACAGTTACAGCAGCATAAGTAAGCAGAGAGCTGAGGAGACTTTGTGCCAGCAAAGTAGCAGGTCCAGATGGAGTATCGCCATGACTGCTGAAGGCCTGTGCATTGGAGCTGGGGAGTCCTGTACAGCGCATCTCCAACCTGAGCCTGGAACAGGGGAGAGTCCCGAGGCTTTGGAAAACATCTTGCATCACCCCAGTCCCAAAGGTATCATGTCCTAGTGAGCTGAACGACTTCCAGCCTGTCGCTCTGACGTCACATGTGATGCTTCACCACCTGAGGCCACAGTTCCACCATGCACTCGACCCTCTGCAGTTTGCATAACAGGAGAAGGTGGAAGCGGAGGATGCCATCATCTATATGCTACACCAATCCCTATCCCACTTGGACAGAGGCAGTGGTGCTGTAAGAATTATGTTTCTGGACTTCTCTAGAGCCTTCAACACCATCCAACCTCTGCTCCTTAGGGACAAGCTGACAGAGATGGGAGTAGATTCATACCTGGTAGTATGGATAGTGGACTATCTTAAAGGCAGACCTCAGTATGTGCGTCTCGGGAACTGCAGATCTGACATTGTGGTCAGCAGCACAGGAGCGCCGCAGGGGACTGTACTTTCTCCAGTCCTGTTCAGCCTACATACATCGGACTTCCAATACAACTCTGAGTCCTGCCACGTGCAAAAGTTTGCAGACGGCACTGCTATCATGGGCTGGATCAGGAGTGGGCAGAGGAGGAGTATAGGAAACTAATCAAGGACTTTGTTAAATGGTGCGACTCAAACCATCTACAACTGAACACCAGCAAAACCAAGGAGCTGGTGGTGGATTTTAGGAGGCCAGGCCCCTCATGGACCCCGTGATCATCAGAGGTGACTGTGTGCAGAGGGTGCAGACCTATAAATACCTGGGAGTGCAGCTGGATGATAAATTGGACTGGACTGCCAATAATGATGCTCTGTGTAAGAAAGGACAAAGCCGACTATATTTCCTTAGAAGGCTGGTGTCCTTCAACATCTGCAAAAAGATGCTGCAGATGTTCTATCAGACAGTTGTGGCAAGCGCCCTCTTGTATGCTGTGGTGTGCTGGGGAGGCAGCATAAAGAAGAGGGATGCCTCATGCCTGGACAAACTGGTGAGGATGGCAGGTTCTATTGTAGGCACGGAGCTGGACAGTTTGACATCCGTGGCAGAGCGACGGGCGCTGAGCAGGCTCCTGTCAATCATGGAGAATCCACTGAACAGGATCATCTCCAGACAGAGGAACAGCTACAGTGACAGACTGCTGTCACTGTCCTGTTCCACTGACATACTGAGGAGACCATTCCTCCCCCCCCACTATGCGACTGTTCAATTCCACCTTGGGGGTAAACGTTAATATTATACAAAATTGTCGTCTGTTATACCTTCATTGTTAACTTAATATTGTTCTTTATCAGTATGCTGCTGCTGGAGTATGTGAATTTCCCCTTGCGATTAATAAAGTATCTATCTTATCTATCTTACTCGTATCTATCTAATCTATCTATCTAATCTATCTAATTAATTTCAAAGTGCCACTGAGTTTAGCCTTAAATCATTTCAAAGTGCCACTGAGTTTAGCCTTCATTTGCATGCAGCTAGTAGGACTACTAAAATAATGGCCAGAGGGCACTATTGGCTTATTATTTAATTAGCAAAACACCTCTCTGTAGATAAAGGAAAAATGCACCAAAGCTAGTGCATGGCATTGCCAGTTTAAAATGCTGATTTACAATGCAGATGTTAAACCACTGAA
Source organism: Polypterus senegalus (assembly GCF_016835505.1). Taxonomy (NCBI): domain Eukaryota; kingdom Metazoa; phylum Chordata; class Cladistia; order Polypteriformes; family Polypteridae; genus Polypterus; species Polypterus senegalus. The sequence goes on along the minus strand of NC_053159.1, from coordinate 69,772,754 downwards.
CACACCACTAATTGAGCTTGTCAGGTCTGGGAACTGAATCAGTCATGTAATGCAGTTTGTATTGTGTAAAACACATGCATTGAAAATCCATATACAAGTGCATTAATGAAGCAAACGTGTTCAGAGACCACAGGAGCTTATTGACTAATGATTAGTCTCTGGTATAAAGAACAAGTTGAATGCTGGAGTTGTCCATCCTATTTTGTTTTAGACAAGGACAAGTAGTCCTATTTTTAACATCCTTCTACAAGGTAGTCCCATGTAAGCGGACAAGGATCTTGAAGTGTGTGCATGACCAAATTTCCAAAGTGGATAACCTGGTAGTTTCCATGTTTTTAATGCAGAACAGGCTTTTGATTAGGTGAAAACTTGCTGTACCTCAAAGCAAGGGTTGAATGTTTCAGAAGTTACACAAATTGTACCTAATTAAGATACGAGTGACATTTTATAAAGTTAGAGTTCCTCACTTATTTTTTTATGAATAAGATGAGTAGGCTCAGTGTAATATGATCAGAACTAATTTTCAATTTACATGATGAATTAGCAGCATAAATAATGACTGAGTTTAAGCTAGGCTTAATGCAAGCTAAGTATACATATTGAATGTTGCATTTTACTGTCGTAAAGTGACTGACATTGGTTTTATGAGATTACTGCGTTCAGGCAATCTTTCTATTTCTGCAATTACCACACTAAAGCCCTCTAATGATAGCCATTAAGAAATAAAGGTGATCATTTAATATGTATATCTTAAACACGTAATCAATCTTACACTAAAACATGCAAAACAGAAGCATGGTTGCGTACTGATATTTGGGACTGTAGGAAAAGGAAGAGAATTTTAACTTGGTTAATTATCAGTTTTCACTTCAGCAATGCTGGTAATTTAATTAAAGTGGAAGCCTTACCAAATAATTTACCTTGCCTTTCTCTTTAGAATAATACAATTTATTGACAAGCCCATTGATTATAGAAATATGATAACTGCATATTTATAATATATATTTTGATGTAGAAGACAATCCAAGACAATGTGAAAAACAAATATTTTAACACAGAAGAGGCTGGTCGTTCACTGGCTGTTTAGAGCTTTAATTTATCTTAACAGGTAAACAGTTCTTTGATCCAAATCTTTAAGAGAGGTTTCTGATGTTGTGTGGAATTGTTGCAATTGCTCTGGGTTCTAGTGGAAAAATTCTTCTTGCATTGGAGAGCACCCCTTTTCTTTGCCTTGTGGCCTTTTCTCCATGGTGTGTTGCTGCCTTATTCCATTCATTGTTAAGCTTTTTGCTGTGCCCTCTGCACCTTTCATAGGGAAAGCAGTACTGATTCTGGCATAAGAGTTTACGTCCCCTTTTTGAACTAATGCTGCTTTTAAGTCTTCTCATACTGAGCTTAATCACTAGCGCAGATCTTGGCTTGGCAGAGTGGATGTTAGAGCTAGTTCTGAGCATCCAGCTCCAAAAGAGTGCATTGTCTGCTAATTGGCCCCCCAAAGAGAAGATGATTGATTGTCCACTCTCAGCTCCCCAAACACGGAACGGCTCATCAGCTTTTAAGTTTCACTGTTTGGGTGTCTTTATAACCCAAAGACAGTGGCTTCAAAAAGAGAGAGAGCATTTTGCAAAAAGTAAATAGATGAGTGCGGTTAGTATTTGAATTAAAATTTAATTGGCCTTTTATTGGCATGACTTGACTAGTTATTTAGTCACCACTTTCTCCAATATAGCTTTATTTCTTCACTTATATGTGCCAGCTGAGATTAGTACTATATTTTGTATTGAACACATTCTTATTTACCATGTAACCATTAGTTTGTTTCCCCTAGCTGGAATGAGGGAATAGAAGATGTCTGACATGTGCTTGCTACTAATGTGTTCCTAACTCTTTGGCAGTGAAGGCTGAACTTTTGATTAAACTCAGTTTAACGGGAATGCCTCACCTGCTCATATCTGGGTTCAACAACATTGCTCATGTGATGTCATTTGGACAGGTGGGAACTCCATTCAAAGGAGAAACTAACAGAGTACTGTAAAGATATTTGTTTCCTGTGGATGGGTTTAACCACTCATCCCTTATGGATTCAAGACTAGGTAAAGGTAGAATAGCGCTCAGGTCCAAGGTTATTTATTCAGAAGAGTCATTTACAGTTTGATCGAATATAGCTGGTGTACACTAATTGGAGATGAGCTTTTAAATGTTTGCCGTTACAGGATTTTTATTTATGTACAGAAACTAGATCACTTTTGTTTGTTTACCTGAATCCTGTACATATGCTTCAGCTCATTGGTTTGAAGTCAGTGTTGATGTCTGGAAGTTTGTCCTTGGGGAGTGGCTAGGATATCTAAATCGCAGCCTAGTGTTCTATATAAGCACCTGACGTATGTCAGCATTTAAGGTTTCAACAGAACTGGCAGTTTATGCAGATGGGCAAAAAAACATTTTTTGATTCCATTTATTCTCAATCATTCTACTTAGGATGATTATTCAGATTTATTATCTGTGTTGCCTTCTCCTCTTTTCAGTAGCCATACACAGAAACTTGTTTGGGAAGGATAGTTTGCTCTCTTCTTGTTAGTGGTTAGTTTTTCTAACACTACTTTGTGAATGCCTGAGATGGACAACCATGAGTATACAGGTGCTGGTCATAAAATTAGAATATCATGACAAAGTTGATTTATTTCTGTAATTCCATTCAAAAAGTGAAACTTGTATATTAGATTCATTCATTACACACAGACTGATGCATTTCAAAAGCTTTATTTCTTTTAATTTTGATGATTATAACTGACGACTAATGAAAGTCCCAAATTCAGTATCTTGGAAAATTAGAATATGAATTAAGACCAATGCAAAAAAAGGATTTTTAGAAATGTTGGCCAACTGAAAGGTATGAACATGAAAAGTATGAGCATGTACAGCACTCAATATTTAGTTGGGGCTCCTTTGGCCTGGATTACTGCAGCAATGCGGCGTGGCATGGAGTCGGTCAGTCTGTGGCACTGCTCAGGTGTTATGAGAGCCCATGTTGCTCTGATAGTGGCCTTCAGCTCTCCTGAATTACTGGGTCTGGCATATTGCATCTTCCTCTTCACAATACCCCATAGATTTTCTGTGGGGTTAAGGTCAGGCGAGTTTGCTGGCCAATCAATAACAGGGATACCATGATCCTTAAAACAGGTACTGATAGCTTTGGCACTGTGTGCAGGTGCCAGGTCCTGTTGGAAAATGAAATCTGCATCTCCATAAAGTTTGTGAGCAGCAGGAAGCATGAATTGTTCTAAAACTTCCTGGTAGATGGCTTTGTTGACCTTGGACCTCAGAAAACACAATGGACCAACACCAACAGATGACATGGCACCCCAAACCATCACTGACTGTGGAAACTTTACACTGGACCTCAAGCAATGTGGATTCTGTGCCTCTCCTCTCTTCCTCCAGACTCTGGGACCTTGATTTCCAAAGGAGATGCAAAATTTACTTTCATCGGAGAACATAACTCAGCAGCAGTCCAGTCCTTTTTGTCTTTAGCCCAGGCGAGACGCTTCTGACGCTGTCTCTTGTTCAAGAGTGGCTTGACACAAGGAATGCGACAGCTGAAACCCATCTCTTGCATACGTCTGTGCGTGGTGGTTCTTGAAGCACTGACTCCAGCTGCAGTCCACTCTTTGTGAATCTCCCCCACAGTTTTGAATGGGTTTTGTTTCACAATCCTCTACAGGGTGCGGTTATCCCTATTGCTTGTACACTTTTTTCTACCACATCTTGTCCTTCCCTTCGCCTCTCTATTAATGTGCTTGGACACAGACCTCTGTGAACAGCCAGCCTCTTTAGCAATGACCTTTTGTGTCTTGCCCTCCTTGTAGTGATGGGCCGCTCGATACTCCGGTTTCGACACTGTGTCGAGCTATCGAAGCACTGGAGATCGAAGCACCGCTTCAAGGCTTGCATCAAATGCTCCCGTCACGTGATTTTGAGCACGCTAGCGTAATGATGTCATTGATATCTGCGCAGTCAGCAGTCGATTTGGTCAGTAACTAGTCTGCTGAAGTGCTTTGGCTCAAAGCGTAAGCGGTTGTCTGTGCTATATTGATAAAATACGCTAACCTGAGTTCAAATCCTAGTTGGGGCTCGCATATGTTGAAATAAGAATTTTGTATAAAACAGTTAAGTAGTACTTGTCTGAAAGTTAACAAATATGTTTTGGAGACATTATGAACGATTTACATGGAGCACCTTTTTTCTCGGTGTGGAATCGTGTCCACCAAGAATCTGTAACAAATCGATGAGCATATTTTGCGTAAGGTAGCACGTATTATAACAATCCAGAATCTATTCTACCCCATGTTGATCATATCACAGAGGCTAAGAAATGCTTCACCAAAGCTGACGTGGTCATTACACCAGTATATGTGCAAGACATTCCTCATTAAACGTTTTTACTATTCAGCGATTCCCAGATCTGTTGCTGATTTGTATTATTGATTTCCAAAAAGCAATGTGAGTAAAAGCGTGTTCTGCATAACTAATCACAACTGTCTTTAAAACAGAATCAGCGCCATCAACAGTGTCTTCTGCAATTTTAGGAAAGGCTCGGGATTTCTGCGTAAATGAGACAAAAAAGTTGTAAAGAAACTTTGCGAATTCATCCAGAAGTGAACGTAAAGATCACTCATGTACTGAGAAGAAGGAGCAGCTGGATAAGCACATCTGGAGCCAAACTTTCAAAAAAGCATCTGACTTTGTCAGCAACATCCTTTACTTGTGAATTCATCTTATCAAAGGCTGCGACAAAGTTTTTGTCGTTTCTGTATTCTTAAACCATCTTCCAGTTACACAATCCCCCGCAGTCAATGTCACATTCAATGTTCCCTGCTCCTTAACCTGTCTTGTTACCCAAAGCATCAACACTCAGTTTCATTCAAGGCTTTACCATCCTTCCTTTCATAGACATAAAATAAAACACATTTCCTCTACATGTCTAATAATAATAGTAAACTTACAGGTACTAGAAAAAGCACAAGATGGCAATATTTATGAAAAGAGCTTGGGCATCAGGATGAGAATGTTTCTTGTCACCCATTACGTGAGCTCGTTTGCCATCCCAGGGTTACACTGGCACACGTTACACTGGGGGGCAAATGCAATGGAGAATACCGACAATGTGCACCTTTAGAAGTGGAATAAATCGACTGTATAAGTAGAACATTTCCGATTAACGATGAATTTTGTTAATCATAAACAATGCAACATAACTAAGTTGGAAGTGCCGTATAGCGATCAGACACGAAAAGACACATTTAGGCATGCTGGACAGTAGTTTGTTTTTCTACAATACAAATTCAGTACGACACCAGGGTCTCCAAACACACAATATAATTAGGGGCGTGTGCCCCCTGCCCGACTACGGTGGCCCAACCTTCCCTTGATAGCTCGATTCAACTGCTATCCGTCCAAGCTTGTTAAATGGAGGAATAGAAAAAAAACTTTCACAAGAGGAGGATCAGCGACGCGAACCTGAGCGACAACACCACTGAGCCACCTAATCCGGATAATTAACGAGCTCTGCACAACTGAACTACTACTACTGTTCTTAAAATGGTTTAATTGATACGAGAGTATCATTGTTGTATTCTCCTAATGAAGATGAAAAAATTGTATTTATAGATGTATAGCCTACTATATGACGTACGGTTTTCAACAAAATTAAGTGTTCCATAAAAAGGTTGAACGATTTACCTAATCTTTTCATATATATAAAGTTGATATATAACAATATATCTTTGACACTATGTATCAGACAAAGGAAATCACAGCAATCCACAAGAACAATAATTAATTCTCAGCAACTACCTGAGTTGTAGCTTAACCATATCAACTGAAATGTGTAATGTCAATACGAATTATAAAATATAACTAGAGTTAAGTGTCAGATAGACTCTCAAATATAGAGGTCAATGCCTTTCAGTGTGTTGAGGCTTCACAAAGATTCAGTAACCAGTGACCATGTCTGCTTGAAGCCCTGTCATGATCCAGTCTCGGTATTACGCATGTCTGAGGCTTCAGTAGCCCCGTCATGATCTCAGTAATACGCATGTCTGAGGCTTCGGCGCCCCGTTCAAAGCACGTCATGACGCAATCTCAGTACTATGCATGTCTGAAGCTTCGGAGCCCCGTCAAGATTGTCTGAGGCTTCGGAGCCCGTTCGAAACCCGTCATGATGCAATCTCAGTACTCTGCGCAATGCTTCGACTCATTATTTATTCATCGAGCTCCCGTTTGAAGTACATATAGCATCAACAGAGTTAAAAAACTCAACAGAATTCCCATTGAAAAGAAAGTTTGTAGATGATCATTACATGTTAAATGATCGTGCCCGATAATACGTTGTGGCAAAAAATAAAATTATAAATTATACATCATACAAACGCCGACTTGTTGAATGCATAATGCTGTAAAGAAGAGCTTTAGCAATACGGGTGACGACACATCTCTCACTATAATACTCTCATAAATATCCATTCTTCGCCTCATGCAACACTGAAGGTATATCATATAGTATACATCTATATATAATTGTTTTCATCTTCAGTACATACATACATATATACATTAAAAAACATTAATTATATACCATCCTTCTGAAAATAGTAGTGGTGCAGCGGTAGCGTTACCGCTTCATAATAAAGCATACGTGGGTTCGGGTCCCACGTCCACCCCCTGTGAATTATGACCCAACAGAGTCTGATTTTTCTTTTTTTTTTTTTTTATTAAACAGCAAATTCCAGCGTGAACCGGAAACGAGCAAGGCGAGAACACTAGTAAAGATATATCAAATGGAAATGTGCATCTTGTTTTATGTCTATAACAAAAACATATTTGAGTAACGATTTCAACTGTTTTTGTAGTTGTTGATGGCGGGTTTAGCGGTTTACATTTTCAAATATTAAATTGATAAGGTGGAATGTGTTCTTACTTTGAGTGTTAATGTGTTAGTAACTGGGATTGCGCCTCTATTACTGGAAGATTGCTTAGGAATGATACAGACTGGACAACTATATTTTTTAGGAAATGTTTTATTATTGCACTGTGCTGTGACTAAAAAACTTTTTACTGATCACCTGTCCGGACCTTGAAGATGTGTTCACGAGGGAGGGATGCTGTTGTTAAAAGCAAATGTTTTTTCAACAGCAGGTCCAGATGTGTTTATCCCGCTGCTTTTTGTTGCCTCAGCACTCAATCTTTAATGCCGACCTTGATATGTGCACTGCTCACATTGGAGTGCCCCCGTGTGTGTCTGTGTGCCGGTGACTGATCTGCGCCGTGTCTCTCAGCCTCTCTGGTGTGCTCCGGATTGACACCTTTGAATGTTTGGTGCAGCAGAGCAAATTCAACCTGATCTACCACAGTGGGTTTGTTATCACCTTATTCCGGCTTTTCTCAGCCTTTAAGTATTTGCGACCCAAGTTTTCATAACAGTTTTAATCGCGCCCCCCCCCAACATTTTTTTTGAAATGTAGATGCATATTTGATTATACCTACTTTTATCGACATTTATCTAACTCTATACAGTATTTATTGTTCTATTATCAGAATGTAGTTTAAGTTAATTTGTTTTGGTTCCAACAGATGTTTTCTTTTTTTCACATCTTCGCGCCCCCATTTTTGTTACTTCGAGCCCCACAGGTTGAGAACCACTGCCTTATTCAATGGAGGGAAATATGAATATCAATACTTGATCGAATAATAACGACTGATTTAAGGATTTCACCTTTTCTTTCTCAAATGTGCTTACCTATATCATGGCAAAGTACAGGGATAAACCTTTATTTTTCGTCTACTCCAAGTCAAACCAAAGAAAACATTTATAGGCTATTAAATGTGATCTCAATAAAAGATGAAGGTTAATTCTAATACTAATAACAGGAGCGATTATAATGATACAGTGCAAAAGTAAATACTAATTGAAAGAGCCGGGAATCCATGAGTGAGGCGTCTTATTTTGTTTAACTCTTGCTATCGTATAGTGCATTCTGCTTGTCGGCGTTAGTTATATATATATATATATATATTTATATTTTTTAGACATCAGACACTAGAAGCTGCTGACGAACCCTTCGCTTCGTTGTCAGTCTGTAGCAACGAAAAAATAAAAGCAATAAAAGTTATAACAGACGTCATTGAAGTGGATCATGAGTTTGTGTAATATTAATGAAAATGGCCAGGAGGGTTCACTAGAGAGGTGAGTGTCAAATGCTTCGAAGCTTCGATACGATTTCCGACACAATTGCTTCAAACGTTTTGATGCTTCATGAGGCTTCACTCCGCCTTGTAATTTTCCGAGATACTGAATTTGGGACTTTCATTAGTTGTCAGTTATAATCATCAAAATTAAAAGAAATAAACATTTTAAATACATCCGTCTGTGTGTAATGGATGAATCTAATATACAAGTTTCACTTTTTAAATGGAATTACTGAAACAAATCAACTTTGTCATGATATTCTAATTTTATGACCAGCACCTGTACCATAAGCAGCGGTTCCCAAACTGTAGTGGTACACGGAGCCTTTTCAGGTGTACGCATCGCGGTCCCTGAAATATAATTTATCTGTGCAAAACCCTTTATGACAAGCCTGTTGTGAGCAAAAACCAGTGAAACTGTTTAAATACAATAATACGTGGATTCCCAAATTTAGTGTGGTGTGAAATTTCGTCATCTGAATAAATAAAACCTATTATTTGAATCAGTATTTAGTTCATTTAACGCTACCATAATTCCGTTTTGCAGAAGTCAACATCTGCTTCTTCACTGTTTGAGCTTTTGGTCACTAGATGAAAGCACAATGCCGACACTATTTAGGCTTCGGTAACTCTGCCTCACAGAAACCGCTCGCGTTTGTTGTTATACGTGCACTGCCGCTGTATCGCATCGTAGTCACTAGATCTAAGCACAAAGCCGATACCATTTAGTCTTCGGTAACTTCGTCACATACAGGCCAAAGGCAGGATTTAGTTTCGGAGCGGAATTTAGCAATTTATGTACATGCACAAATTTTTTTCATTAATTTTATGCATAATTTCTTCCAATTCTTTAATTTTTATTCAGATTTCGGGACAGTTTAAACCCAAACTCCAACTTACAGCTCTCCCTCCCTTTCGCCAATTTTTATTAGCTTTTCAAGGGACTGAAATAAGACGCAAACGTTACATATCGAATAATTTGAATTTTCTTAAAAAATGTATAAGTACTTAAAGAAAAATCTTTCAAACGCAACCGTTTCGGCATCCGAATCAATTAGTCCTAGTGACAAAGATACCGATACAGCTGCAAATACACCGAAAAAACAGAGTAAGAAAGATCCGTGTCGCAAATATGATAACAAACTATCTAAAATTTGGTTTTGTTGCAACTGGCAATGAATTTGAGCAGAGACCTCAGTGTTTCATTTGCTGTGAGATTCTTTCAAATGCTAGTATGAAGCCGTCACATCTAAAGCGACATCAGGCTACGAAGCACAGAGAAACCGTGACAAAGTCACTTCAATATTTTGAAAGGAAACGTTTGGTACTGCAGAAACAAAAAAGCATCTTCAAGCAGCACATTACATTTAACGCTGCTTTAACGAAGGCATCATGTAGTGTCGCTTTACGGATTGCTCACAGTAAAAAGCCACACGCTTGCTGAAGAAGTCATCATGCCGTGTGTTGTCGACATGGTGAACAGCGTACTTGGAGAACAAGCTGCAGGTAAAATTTGTGCAATTCCTCTTTCTAATAATACAATTACTCACAGAATTGCTGATATGGCGGACAACGTGCAGGAACAATTAATTGAAATGATAAAAGCAAACGGAAAATTTGTGTTACAACTTAATGAGTCAACAGATGTTTCTGACTGTGCAATTTTAATCGTGTACATCCGATTTATTAACTTTAGTATTGCTTCTGTTCAAGAGGAATTTTTATTCAGCGACAAACTGCCGACGATGGCTACTGGCGAAGAACTGTTTCTCGATACGTTTGTTACAGAAAAAGAATTGATGTGGAACAATTGTGTTGGTGTAACAACAGACAGCGCTGCAGCTATGATTGGTAAAAATTGCGGTGTCGTACAGCGTATTAAAGCAGTAGCGCCTTTGGCTGTATCGTACCACTGCATCATACATCGTGAAGCACTTGCTGCAAGACACATAAGTGAAGAACTGCATGACGTCTTGTTAACCGCAATAAAAACTGTCAACAACATAAAAACAAGTTCACTGAACGCACCTTTATTTGAAATACTTTGTTCAGAAATGGGTTCAGAACATCAGCATTTATTGTTTTACACAGAGGTGCGCTGGCTGTCAAGAGAATGCGTTTTGCAGAGATTTTTTGAGTTGAGAAATAAAGTGAGTGTTTCTGTTACAAAAGAACTCGGTAATGAATGTTTATCTATGTGACGTAACATGGCTTGCAAAACTGGCTTATCTCATAGACATTTTTAATGCTCTTAACGATTTAAATCTCGGTCTACAAGGCAGAGATAGTGACTTATTTAAACACATGGATAAAGTTTCAGCTTTTGTGAAGAAACTTTGCCATTAGAAACTACGTGTAGAACAGCAACGTCTAGATATGATCCAGTACTTCAGCGAGTTTGTTGCTCAAAATTCTAATTCCAGCATATAGGAAGATATTTCTAAAATTATTGTGAATCATCTAAAATTGCTTGAAGAAAACTTTGTTCATCATTTTCCCGAGGATAATGCGACAAAAGAAAGTGGTTGGATACAAAGTCCGTTTACAACAGATATAACCGGCTTGGCTTTGACTGCTCAAGAAGAAGCAAATTTAATCGAACTGTCATGTGACAGCATGCTTAAAGCTCGATTTACTGAAAACAGTTTAAGTTTTTGGATGTACGCTCATGCTGAATATCCTGAGCTCCCAAGCAGGGCATTTTGCGCATTGCTGCCATTCCTGAGTACATATTTATGTGAAACTGGCTTTTCTGCAATGACTGCTATCAAAACAAAATACAGAAATAGACTGGTTGCTCATAACGGCCTGAGAGTTTCTCTTTCGACGATTCAGCCCAGAATTGACAAACTTTTAAATAGTATGCAGTCACATCCTACTCCCTGATGCGAGATATCGCAAATATGGAAGTCAGACTGTCGTTATTAGAAATAGACAGGCTATTATAGTTACACTGTTAAAGTTAATTAAAATAATATGATTATACTGCCGTCTACACAGTTGTACTAACAAAAATTCATTCAATATTGTAGTCAGTGTTGTGAATTTGCTGTATATCACCTAATTAAGAATTAATCATTCATTGCAGTAATTGCTTTTTAATTTTTTTGTTAAAAATTCGGGTGGTGTGCAACTCACTTAACCTCAGGTGGTACTTGACGTCTAAAAGTTTGGGAACCCCTGCCATATAGCAATGACTTGATTTAATTTGGAAGCTGTGATTGAAGTCCTTTTTGTGTTTTTTAATCTGCTTGGTGAGATGGGCTGCTCCAACTTAACAGGTGGGCATGTTCAGAGGCTACATGGTTTGAGACTGATGTCTATTTCCAGTTTTCTATGGGGAACATGCCTCTGGGGCATGGCATTTTTGTTTCAGGATGTCTCTGCAAAGGTGTTCACTCCATTCTGATTTACACTTTCATGATCAGATGGAAGTACAGGCTGACCAATTGTGGTAGGAGCTGTTTTGTCATTCATTCAGCCTACAGGACAAAGTATTATATTTTTTCATTACAATATGTAATGATTTTCATTTCTTAATCCAGGGTTATATGGGCAGAGTGGTGGCTCTGAGGCTAAGGATCTGCGCTGGTATCTCGAAGGTTGCCAGTTCGAATCCCCATCACTGCCAAAAGATCCTACTCTGCTGGGCCCTTGAGCAAGGCCCTTAACCTTCACTTGCTCCAGGGGCGCTGTACGATGGCTGACCCTGCCCTCTGACCCCAAGGGGTATGCAAAAACTAACAAATTCCTAATACAAGAAATTGTATAAGGCGAAATAAAGAACAAATATTTGAATACTAGCACTTTGGAGGTCAACAATATCATTTTACATTTTAAAACTGTGTACAATAGAAATACTGTACCACATTGTTTAAATGAATAACTAAATTATCATTGTAATAATGTTTTCAACAGTTTCTTTGGAGATTTTGGGTTTATGTTTGGTGGAAACCCACGTCAGCAAGACCGAAACATCCCCAGAGGAAATGATATAGTAATTGACCTTGAGGTCACACTTGAAGAGGTATATACTGGAAATTTCGTAGAAGTAAGTACATTTATATTTTTGATTTATATAATTTGAACATTTTGAAATAAGATTTTGTGCCTGATTCAGTCAAATAGTGCTTTGTGATAAATCAAGAAAGTTGTGCAAAACCTGGCACCTATACACAGTACTTTGGTGTGGTGTACTGAGTTTAGTGCAGAAGTAAGTTAATGGAAGAAATGTACTTGTACATTAATTTCACTGGATGTCAAACAGCAAATTCCATTTCACATTTTCACAAGTTTCTGCAGAATTATTTGATAACGTATTTCAGTATTCTCTTACAGTGTATTCTCTTTTGTATTTTTCTATTAGGGTATGGAATGCAAAGATTGTACCCATGGTTCCTTTTCATGATCTGAAACCAAAATGTCTTCTTTAAAATATTCACTTATCCTTTCCCATATCTTGAATGTATGATGTAACGTAATACCTCTAAATTTTGCAATCTTGTATACATTATCTCCCTGTTTGTTAGATATTAGTATTAAAAGCCATGTTTCTATTCTGTAGTCCTCTTGTTTTGTTTTCAAGATGACATTCAGTAACTTAGCTAGTACCTGCCCCCATGCCCCCGACCCGTTACCCAAGTACTTCCACTGACATTTTGTCTTCTACGGCAGCTTTCTCATTTTCCATATTTTGTATTGCTGTTTGGTCTTCTGTTGGCATGATATATTCTGCAGAACCATCTACAAGAATCTCGTCTTCTGTTGTGTTTCTGGGATTTTCTTAATTCAATAATACTTTAAAATACTCTGTCCTTTTTTCAATCCTGCTTTGGATTATTCCAATTTTACCTTTGATTGTTTTGATATTTTCTTTAACTTTTATCTTCCAATCTCTGCCAGCTGCAGTTTTGTATATTTTTGTCATTGACTTATCAGCATTTTAATTCATCATACTATGCAGTCATAGTTTATTTCTCTCATTACCACTGTCTTTTCATAACTTCTTTCCTCTTTATATTCATTATCTGATGTTTCTCCTGACTTCTTCCAATTCTTAAACTACATCTTTTCTTTTATAGCTTTATCTGACTCTTCATTCTGTCACCAGCTTCCTTTACGTTTTGTCCCCTTTTATACTCTTTATTATTAGACCTTAACAAAATCCCTCAAATTCCATTCACTTATCACTTTGTGGTGAGGTACTATACTTCAGCAACTCCCACTTCTTTATCTGTAACCTCATGGAATTAGCTAAAAGAACTAGCAGAAGAAAGAGCTACACATATAATTTAAATATGTATTATAGGTAATGTGCCCCAATAATGAGAAAAGTAAAATGAGTGTGAGAAAAATACCATTACAGCCCAAGCAGCAGCATATCTTGCGTTCACAGATGGCTTTTGGTGGTGTTATTCTTTCTGGCTTGGTCCTTACAACCACATGGCCTTCAAACGGAGTACTGAAATAGGCATCACAAATGCCTTTCTCAGTATAGCTGCAGAGATGGTTTTGTCTTCATCAAGGAAAGATGGAAAGGGAGAGAGTTGATCTAATCTTCATTGTAAGAGAGAGAACTAGAAAGGCAGCTTATACCAATTCCTGGCAGAAGTCCTGGACCAATGGGGTGTTGTGGTACAGAATGGCCCTCCGATTCAAGACCAGTCCTAAACAGCCACACTTCAGACTAGTGGGTGCGCAGTTCCACACCCCCTCCACAAACTACACATCCCGAGTCATTACGTCACACTGTTTCCTAATGACATTATATATGTATATGTATATATATGTGTATATGTATATATATGTGTATATGTATATATATGTATATATGTATATATATGTATATATGTATATATATATGTATATATATGTGTATATATATATATATATATACACTCACCTAAAGGATTATTAGGAACACCTGTTCAATTTCTCATTAATGCAAGTATCTAATCAACCAATCACATGGCAGTTGCTTCAATGCATTTAGGGGTGTGGTCCTGGTCAAGACAATCTCCTGAACGCCAAACTGAATGTCAGAATGGGAAAGAAAGGTGATTTAAGCAATTTTGAGCGTGGCATGGTTGTTGGTGCCAGACGGGCCAGTCTGAGTATTTCACAATCTGCTCAGTTACTGGGATTTTCACACACAACCATTTCTAGGGTTTACAAAGAATGGTGTGAAAAGAGAAAAACATCCAGTATGCGGCAGTCCTGTGGGCGAAAATGCCTTGTTGATGCTAGAGGTCAGAGGAGAATGGGCCGACTCATTTAAGCTGATAGAAGAGCAACTTTGACTGAAATAACCACTCGTTACAACCGAGGTATGCAGCAAAGCATTTGTGAAGCCACAACACGCACAACCTTGAGGCGGATGGGCTACAACAGCAGAAGACCCCACCGGGTACCACTCATCTCCACTACAAAAAGGAAAAAGAGGCTACAATTTGCACAAGCTCACCAAAATTGGACAGTTGAAGACTAAAAAAATGTTGCCTGGTCTGATGAGTCTCGATTTCTGTTGAGACATTCAAATGGTAGAGTCAGAATTTAGCGTAAACAGAAGGAGAACATGGATCCATCATGCCTTGTTACCACTGTGCAGGCTGGTGGTGGTGGTGTAATGGTGTGGGGGATGTTTTCTTGGCACACTTTAGGCCCCTTAGTGCCAATTGGGCATCGTTTAAATGCCACGGGATACCTAAGCATTGTTTCTGTGTGTAATAGTGTGTTAAAAAAGCTATGAAAAAGAAAAGGGAACATTTTAAAAATAACGTAACATGACTGTCAATATACAGTATTTGTTTTGTGAGTGTTGCTGTCATCAAGGATTTGATTATCATTATTTCTTTCAGTCAGGTTCGTATTTGTAGAATGTGTTGTGTTCAAGTTACATTCCGTGTTTGTCAATCGTTGTAAAGATGACAGGTTTCATTCATCGATTTGTTTCTTACTGCATCCATAAACAGCTTGTCTTCTTTATCTGAGACCTGACACACTGCATGCACGGGTTTTTTTTTACACTGTCTTCCTTTAGCGGGACATTGACTTTTCCACCGTGTGCTTTGTTTCCGCAGTAGCTGGATTTATGAATATGCTTGTATGTATCAGACGCTTCATATTTTTTGCTGCCTTTTCGATTGTGTAATTCGGTTTTTGTTCAGCGCTCTTTGGAACTGTTGCTTTTTGGCTGTGCACTGCGTCAGTTCACGTGAGCCGCTCGGTGCACACGCATCGAAGGTTCCCAGCTGTGCTGGTGCTATCTCGTGCTATGTCCATGGCTGTATTTAATGTTACCTTAGTCCTGGCACTTAAAACTTTCTCTCGCAGTTTCGCTGAGTTTGTGCCAAACACCACCCTGACCATCTCATCTTCCTCTGCATAAGCACAGTCCTTCACCCGTGAATATTTAGTTGGAGTTTGCTGTTGGATTGCCGCTGACGGACGGCCTTTTATGGGCAGGCACTAAATTACAAACGCCAGCGGCAGCCTGTCTATGAACTTAATTTAAAGTGTAGGTTTACATCGTGCTTTGTTTCCGAAGTAGCAGAACTCATGAATATGGTTGTATATGTCACTCGCCGCTTCTTATTGTTTCGCTGCCTTCTCAATTATATAATGCATGTTTTCTTCAGCGCTTTTTGAGGTCTTCCTGGTTTTCTATGTACTGCGTGATTACGTGGGAGGCGTGATGATGTCACACGAAACTCCGCGCCCACGGCGTTCAAGCTCATCTCCATTACAGTAAATAGAGAAAAACAGCTTTCAGTTATGACCATTACGCGTAGAATTTCGAAATGAAACCTGCCCAACTTTTGTAAGGAAGCTGTAAGGAATGAACCTGCCAAATTTCAGCCTTCCACCCACACGGGAAGTTGGAGAATTAGTGATGAGTGAGTGAGTGAGTGAGTGAGGGCGGGCTTTGCCTTTTATTAGTATAGATGTGGTCGTGTCGTCGGACTTGCGGCCATATGTCTTGGACACTCGGGTGAAGAGAGGGGCGGAGCTGTCAACTGATCACCACCTGGTGGTGAGTTGGCTTAGATGGTGGGGGAAGATGCCGGTCAGACCTGGTAGGCCCAAACGCGTTGTGAGGGTCTGCTGGGAACGGCTGGCAGTCCCCTGTCAGAAGTAGCTTCAACTCCCACCTCCGGCAGAACTTCAACCACGTACAGAGGGAGGTGGGGGACATTGAGCCCCGGGGGTGGATGAGATACGCCCGGAGTTCCTTAAGGCTCTGGATGTTGTAGGACTGTCTTGGTTGACACGTCTCTGCAACATCGTATGGACATCGGGGACAGTGCCTCTGGATTGGCAGACCGGGGTGGTGGTCCCCCTCTTTAAAAAGGGGGACCGGAGGGTGTGTTCCAACTATAGAGGGATCACACTCCTCAGCCTCCCTGGAAAAGTCTATTCGGGGGTTCTGGAGAGGAGGGTCCGTCGGATAGTCGAACCTTGGATTCAGGAGGAACAGTGTGGTTTTCGTCCAGGTCGCGGAACAGTGGACCAGCTCTTCACCCTTAGCAGAGTCCTGGAGGGTGCATAGGAGTTTGCCCGACCGGTCTACATGTGTTTTGTGGACTTGGAAAAGGCATTCGACCGTGTCCCTCGGGGAATCCTGTGGGGGTGCTCCGGGAGTATGGGGTACCGGACCCCCCGATAAGAGCTGTTCGGTCTCTGTACAACCGGTGTCAGAGCTTGGTCCGCATTGCCGGCAGTAAGTCGAGCCCGTTTCCAGTGAGAGTTGGACTCTGCCAGGGCTGCCCTTTGTCACCGATTCTGTTCATAACTTTTATGGACAGAATTTCTAGGCACAGCCAGGGTGTTGAAGGGGTCCGGTTTGGTGGACTCAGGATTGGGTCACTGCTTTTTGCAGATGATGTTGTCCTGCTTGCTTAATCAGGCCGTGATCTTCAGCTCTCTCTGGATCGGTTCGCAGCTGAGTGTGAAGCGGCTGTGATGAGAATCAGCACCTCCAAATCCGAGAGCATGGTCCTCAGCCGGAAAAGGGTGGAGTGCCCTCTCAGGGTTGGAGGAGAGATCCTGCCCCAAGTGGAGGAGTTCAAGTATCTCGGGTCTTGTTCACGAGTGAGGGAAGAATGGGCGTGAGATCAACAGGCGGATCGGTGCGGCATCCGCAGTGCTGCGGGCTCTGCATCGGTCTGTCGTGGTGAAAAAGGAGCTGAGCCGTAAGGCAAAGCTCTCAATTTACCAGTCGATCTACGCTCCTACCCTCACCTATGGTCATGAGCTATGGGTAGTGACTGAAAGAACGAGATCGCGAATACAAGCGGCTGAAATGAGTTTCCTCCGCAGGGTGTCTGGGCTTTCCCTTAAAGATAGGGTGAGAAGCTCAGTCATCCGGGAGGGGCTCAGAGTAGAGCCGCTGCTCCTCCGCATCGAGAGGAGTCAGATGAGGTGGCTCGGGCATCTGATCAGGATGCCTCCTGGGCGCCTCCCTGGTGAGGTGTTCGGCACGCCCAACCGGGAGGAGGCCCTGGGAAGACCCAGGACACGCTGGAGGGACTATGTCTCCCGGCTGGCCTGGGAACGCATTTGGGATTCTCCCAGAAGAGCTGGAAGAAGTGGCGGGAGAGGGAAGTCTGGGCCTCTCTGCTTGCTGCTCCCCCGCGACCCGACCTCGGATAAGCGGAAGAGGATGGATGGATGGATATATATATATATATATATACATGAGGCCCTGCTGGAACTCGGGGCACGATCCTGCTGTCGGGAGAGCTCCTCCTGGCGGCCTGTGGGTGAGGGCCGGAGCATGAAGCCGGCAGTCCTCCACAATATATATATATATATATATATATATATATATATATATATATATATATATATATATATATATATATACTTTTTAATCCCTATTACATTATTCCTTCCTTTTTCTTAACTAATGCATCTCCATATTTAGCTTCTCCCTCATCCCTTATTTTTGTCCACTAACCCTCCAGATCCTCCTTGGAGGCTTCCTTTATTTCAGCTGGCATATTTTATGTGTCTCTTCTAGTTTCTGTCCTAATTATTTGCTCTTTTAATTTCCATCTTCTGACTTTTTCAAATCCTTTTCTTCTCTCATTTTTTCTAGCTGTCATCATTTTTAGATCTGTTGCTCATACTTTGTATTGTGTTAGTAGTTCTTCTGTGTTAGTTACCGTACTTATTGAAATGTGTGAAAAATTAAAACATTGGAAATGTCTTCAGTGTTTAGATTATTTACTTAATATGGAAGTATTTCATTTTTATGTTGTTTCCATTATTGTAGGTTTTGAAATGATCTCCTTGACAAAGTTTCAGGCTTAGGAATATTAATTCCCTTAACATCCGTGGTAGCCCATGCTTAGTTTCCATGAAGTTATGTTGAGGACCCCATGAGCTATCTTTGAAATATGGCCTAGTATAGATTTGGTCATTTTCCTTCTGCTTTATATCTTCATAATATAGCTTTGACTTGGGGTTTTACACCCATATGCCCTTGCTTCCAATAAACACATATTTAAAATATGGATCTAGTCTTTACCCAAAAAGCAGAATTTACAAGATAGCAGATGTGTTTAGAGTACCTTCTCGTAGCCTTTGTCAAATTATGAGTCAGGAAGTGGTTTGAGTTCAGCATTGTCTTTTTCGTTCTAGCCTTTGCTGAATTTAGGTCTTTACCCAATGGACCAGTGAGTAGAGGTCTCTGTTATAGTATACTACCAGTATTTGGTCCCAGAGCATTTGATTATCAAATTAAGCCTCTTTGACACATCAAGGCTGCAAGCTGGATCTCACTTCTTTTGAGCCATAGGACTTTTTAGGTACTTCCGATAACTCTCCAGATCTTAAGTAGATACAAGTACAATAAATGAGTCTTGGAATCGTAAAGCACTACTTGAGATATTACCAAATAAGGCTTGCAACCTTTGTTTTTTTGTTACTAAATTCACATTTTACAGTGCAGACAAAAAATCCGATTTTTTTTTCTGTTTGTCTAATGTTTCATAAGTATTTTGTTTGTGTTTTGATTTAACGTTGACAAATATTCTTCTCTCATTGTTTAGGTAGTTCGTAATAAACCTGTTGCAAAACTTGCCCCTGGAAAAAGGAAATGCAACTGTAGGCAAGAAATGAGGACCACTCAGCTAGGACCTGGGCGCTTTCAGATGACGCAAGAGGTGGTTTGTGACGAGTGTCCAAATGTCAAGTGAGTTGTACCAAATATCCTTTATTACCCTGGGCTAGCATTAACCCTGACAATATGTTTACATCATTGAAGGCATGAACGTGGAGTTCAGTAAATTTCCTCTGTTTTACGAGAGGATTATATGAGCCTGAAAACACATTGGATTAAACTGCAATAATTTTGTGTTCTGTGAGAACTGTCACATCAGATCAAGTAATTTCTTATGTGAAATTTGGTTGTGTCTACCACCCGAGTTTTCCCTTCATATAGCCATGATTCCAAAATGTTAACACTATTCTAATATTTCCACTATGTATTTACAGTGCTTTACAAAAGTATCCCTTAACCAATTCTTTTATGTTGCTGAGAATTTTGTTCCCTATGATATTTCTATTTTAAGTATAGAAACTCAAAATTAGTTTATTGAAAGGGATGTTATTTTCTTTTAAGAAATACTAAAATTCAAAATGGAAATATGCTTTTTATGTAAGTATTTGCTGTAATTTTAATATTTTGTAAGAGCACTTTTTGCCGGAATAAGATTTTTAAGACTTATGGGATATATGTATACTGGCTTTGTACACTGTGCACAAATAATTTTTGCTGATATTTCCGGGCAGAATTGCTGCAGATTGTTTGGGCTAATTGTATGTGCACTGAGATGTGGTCATTGACTGGGTCATTGCAGGACCTTTACCTTTTTTGTACTTGAGTCACTCAAAGATTACTTTGGCCGTTTCTTTTGGATACTTTTCCAGATTAAAGTTGATTTTTTTCAAAGAGAAGAGTTTTATAGTAGTAGTTTAACCAAATGTCTTGTCCCTGGTATTAGACAGCTGTCATCACCATGCTTCACTGTAGGTGTTTTGTGATTTGAGGTTTTGTCAGAACTACATTTGTTCCAGACATATCTCTTTGAACATTGGCCAAAGACCTCTGCGTTGGTCTTATCCACCCACAAAACATTTCTGATATTCTAACTGAAGCATTTTGGCAAGACATGCTCCTAGGTTTTTATTTTTGGTTTCTGTTATGCCACCCACTTGTTAGGATCTGCGTTATGCAAAGTCCTTAATGTGGTTAACGTGTGCTCCTTTACTCAAGTCGCAGGTACTGAACTATCTAGCTCCATCAAAGTGACTAATGGTTTCATTTTGGTTTCTCTCTCAGGTTTCCTTCTTGTTAGCACAAATGTTCTTTTGTAGAGTGTGTCTGGGGTTTCTGACTTATATTCCACTTTTTCATAATTGATCTAACAGTGCCCACTTGTACTTCCAAACATTTGGATATTGTTTTATATTTTATGCATTTATGTTGTTTTATCTGAGGTTGTTTTCCAGGCAAAGCAACTTCCTAAATTTGACAACATAAAGAAAAATCAACCACACTGTAGTGTCCAGGCAGTGCTGAAACTTCAGAGATTCTAACATCCAATCCTATAAATCAATATGTCTAAAATTTTCATCGGTCTTCTTTTTTCACAACCTAAATTAAGATTCCTTTAATGTGGGGTTTTATTTCAGAAAACTTGCCCATTATTTTAATGCCTCAATTCAGTAGTGCATTTGTTAAGTAATTGGTTTTCACCTGTTAAAAATTTAAAACATCCGCATCACAGAGATAGAGCAGTAATTCAAACTGCATTTTTTAAAGCCCTTTTATTGCTTGCAATGCCACGTACAATTTTAAGCTTCAGTGTTTGGTAAAAGTATTACAGAAATATACTTTCATTTTAGGTCTTACTATTTAGTAAAATGAAAAAAATGATCAATAGCGTGAATAATGTGTTTACATGAGTATATAAACATATATAAATACATCTACACTGTATGTAAGAAAGTAAAAACAAAGCATATGTATTTAAAATATCAAGAAACATCTTTTTCAAAACTGTTCTTGAATAGCCGAAGTAAATCAGTAAAAACGAATGTCCAGCAATTTCTTCTATTAGTTTCGAGTGCATTTTGAGTCTGGTGAAATACTACAACAGGAGGACAGCCCAGCAAAATGAATGCAATGCACATCCCCAGAGCCCTTTTGTAGCAGCTGTTAAGTTTGCCTTGTGAATTGTTAGTGTTTTCTGTGATTCTCCATACTAGTGGAAGGTTGATGTCCTGAAATGAATGATGTGAATAATAATTGGTAACAGCAAGACCAGGAAGCCTATCCATCTGTATCATACTCATCTAATACCACATTTTAGCAACAAAGAATTCTTACCGTGCCCTTTATTCTTTTAATTTTACAGATTAGTAAATGAAGAACGCACACTAGAAGTTGAAATTGAGCAAGGTGTTAGAGATGAAATGGAATATCCTTTTATTGGAGAAGGTATGTTTTATTTTTACTATATACAATTTAACATCAATTACGAGTATATATACAGTGCATCTGGAAAGTATTCACAGCGCATCACTTTTTCCACATTTTGTTATGTTACAGCCTTATTCCAAAATGGATTACATTCATTTTTTCCTCAGAATTCTACACATACTACCCCATAATGACAACATGAAAAAAGTTTACTTGAGGTTTTTTGCAAATTTATTAAAAATAAAAAAATTGAGAAAGCACATGTACATAAGTATTCACAGCCTTTGCCATGAAGCTCCAAATTGAGCTCAGGTGCATCCTGTTTCCCCTCATCATCCTTGAGATGTTTCTGCAGCTTAATTGGAGTCCACCCGTGGTAAATTCAGTTGATTGCACATGATTTTAAAAGGCACACACCTGTCTATATAAAGTCTTACAGTTGATAGTTCATGTCAGAGCACAAACCAAGCATGAATTCAAAGAAATTGTCTGTAGACTTCCGATACAGGATTGTCTCGAGGCACAAATCTGGGGAAAGTTACAGAAAAATGTCTGCTGCTTTGAAGGTCCCAATGAGCACAGTGGCCTCCATCATCCGTAAGTGGAAGAAGTTCGAAACCACCAGGACTCTTTCTAGAGCTGGCCAGCCATCTAAACTGAGTGATAGGAGGAGAAGGGCCTTAGTCAGGGAGGTGACCAAGAACCCAATGGTCACTCTGTCAGAGCTCCAGAGGTCCTCTGTGGAGAGAGGAGAATCTTCCAGAAGGACAACCATCTCTGCAGCAATCCACCAATCAGGCCTGTATGGTAGAGTGGCCAGACTGAAGCCACTCCTTAGTAAAAGGCACATGGCAGCCCGCCTGGAGTTTGCCAAAAGGCACCTGAAGGACTCTCAGACCATGAGAAACAAAATTCTCTGGTCTGATAAGAGAAAGATTGAACTCTGGTGTGAATGCCAGGTGTCACGTTTGGAGGAAACCAGGCACCGCTCATCACCAGGCCAATACCATCCCTACAGTGAAGCATGGTGGTGGCAGTAGCATCATGCTGTGGGGATGTTTTTCAGCGGCAGGAACTGGGAGACTAGTCAGGATAAAGGGAAAGATGACTGCAGCAATGTACAGAGACATCCTGGATGAAAACCTGCTCCAGAGCGCTCTTGACCTCAGACTGGGGCGACGGTTCATCTTTCCGCAGGACAACGACCCTAAGCACACAGCCAAGATATCAAAGGAGTGGCTTCAGGACAACTCTGTGAATGTCCTTGAGTGGCCCAGCCAGAGCCCAGACTTGAATCCAATTGAACATCTCTGGAGAGATCTTAAAATGGCTGTGCACCGACGCTTCCCATCCAACCTGATGGAGCTTGAGAGGTGCTGCAAAGATGAATGGGCGAAACTGGCCAAGAATAGGTGTGCCAAGCTTGTGGCATCATATTCAAAAAGACTTGAGGCTGTAATTGCTGCTAAAGGTGCATTGACAAATTATTCAGCAAAGGCTGTGAATACTTATGTACATGTGATTTCTCAGTTTTTTTATTTTTTAATAAATTTGCAATAACCTCAAGTAAACTTTTTTCACGTCGTCATTATGGGGTGTTGTGTGTAGAATTCTGAGGAAAAAAATGAATGTAATCCATTTTGGAATAAGGCTGTAACATAACAAAATGTGGAAAAAGTGATGCGCTGTGAATACTTTCCAGATGCACTGTATATCTATCTATCTATCTATCTATCTATCTATCTATCTATCTATCTATCTATCTATCTATCTATCTATCTATCTATCTATCTATCTATCTATCTATCTATCATATCTCATCATATCATATCATAAACAACACTGTTCTATAAATTTTAGTTGGTTTGCCATGTAGAACATAGTCCAATTGGTTAGAAAGCTTTGAGTTTAACATTTGACTCAATTTCTATTGATCAGTGTCAACAAAGCCAAATTATATTCACCATAGTTCAATGCTATGTAATAAGAAAATGTGAAATTAATGAAAATGTGTATGTAGAAAGAGAGAGAATTAATTCACACATAAGATATTTAAAATATTTGAAAACAACTCTATAGTCTACCCAGACTAGTAAAACTGTATGTTCTTATTGCCTTTGACAGTCTTGAAAGTTGCTCCCTTTTAATATGTTGGTGCTGCACATGAACACAGTCTAAATTTTCCTCTCGTTTTAGAAAAAAAATAGTCAAAAGCCATAACTATTGTATTTTGTTTTTGTTTAGTTTTGTTGGTGGCGGGTAAATTGTAAATATTATAATATTTGGTTATTTTTGTTTGTTTTATTTGTTTTTGTTAAAATCGTAGTCCGTACATAGGCAATTTAGTTAATTAGTAATACTACATTCCCCTTTCCTGTATTAGAGGCTGTGTACTTGTAAAGTGAAACATACTGTTCAAGAAATTTTGTGCTTTTGTTTAAATAATGCTGAATGTGATGAAGCATGTTTGAAAATTTAATTTGAAATCCTAACAGCTGTTTGAGCTGTCAGAATAATTTTTAAGTGTTAAGTGTGGTGATTAGTTTATATTTGGCTTGCAGGAGAACCACATATTGATGGAGAGCCTGGAGATCTGCGCTTCAGAATAAAAGTAATGAAGTAAGAAACATTTGTTTAAACAATAATATTATATTCTCTGTCTCTTGTATTTATTTGTATAAATATGTATCAATTATATTTATTTATTGTGGACCAGCAAGGGGCATAACAGCCACCCTACTGAACACAGATGTGAGACACATGTTCTTTCCAGAACACACATTTATTCCAGTGGTGGAGCCCTTTCTCTTGCTCCCCTCTGCACAACACAGTACAACAAAGCATGATCCTTTGTTCTTCTCTTTCTCAGTCGGCTGTCCCCACTCCTCTTCCAGCAAGCTTCGTCTTCCTCCTCCCGACTTCCTTGTTTATTGATGTTGATTCAGTTGTGAAAATAGATGATAAAAGATATTTCTGATTATCCTTTTGTCACATACAGTGTACTGAGTAGTCAGCATATGTAAGTGTAATGCAATATGCTGACAGTATTTAAGTTACCGAATGTAACTCCACTTTTCTAGTCTAAGTACCAGTTTGCATGTAAAGTGTGAATAACTGAACAAAACCATAAAGGCTGTAACTTTTACATACTGCCCATATATGGCATGCTATAAATTAGGGCTGCAACGTTTAGTTGACGTTATCAATGACATCGACTACAAAAAATCGTCGACGCAGATTTTTTTTGTCGACGCATCATAAACAGAACCTTCAATGGCAGCTCCAGACACAAAGATCCACATTGGTTTTTGTAACTGCAATGCACCACATGATCGTCTTGGGGCAGTATCGTTTATTGTTTGTCAAGACGCACACAGTCCCACCAACGCAAGCATCCTGGAGCTGTGATACCGCCACCGTCTCTCGAGAAGTAAGTTTTAGCGAGTAAAGTTAGTGTCATGTGTTAACGTTGATGTTTGTACTATAATGTGTATATCAAGGTTTCAACAATGATAGTTAACCCTTAAACCAACACATACTTGGGGGTTAATGCACCCCTGGATGCCAAATACTTTTTAGCTGCACTTTTTAAGTAAACGTCACAATTCACAAAGAAAATGTGAAATTTTAATGGAACACATTTTTTTTCCATGCAAAGAGCATCACAATTACTGCAACACTGATCATTTTACACACTGCAAATGAACTGTAAAAACAAAAAAAAACTACTGCAACAATCTATTACTATATGTTCAATATGCAACTGAAGTCATTGATGAAATTCAGTATATCACCGAGTCAACTGCGCTTGAAATTGCTGCATGCAAACACTCAGGGGTAAACGCTGATGATTGCAAGTTCGTCTAGTGCAGCGACTGAATCCCAGAGGTTCAACAAATGTACGTTTCCAAATATACTCTGCTCCGGTGTGATGGCAGTAATTATCTTGTTACATATTTTAGTCCGTTACTTTTTTATTTTGGCATAATATAGTACATGATGTGATAAACTACAACACTTTTCTTTCAGAGTGTGGTGATTAAAACATCTTTCTTTGTCTGCAAAATCATTCTTATGTATTCCTGCTACCTGTACTCCGTCTGAGCGTCTCTTCTCAGCAGCTGGGAACATTGTCTCAAAGAAGAGAGCCTGCCTCACACCAGAGCACATCGAAATGCTCACGTTCCTGCACTGCAATCAGGAATATATGAACTGAATCTTTTATAAACTGTACATTATTGTTTTATTTTATTTGAAATGAAGCTTTATTTAAAGTTTTGGACTTTAAGACACACCAGTGACCATTTTTAGTAAAGTTAAATGCACTTTTTGTGTTTAAAGACTATGTGCACTTTAGTTTGTATTGTTTAATGTATTTCTTTTTTATTGTGATGGTCACACTAATATAAAAACATCTGATTATTTTCAAATTCATATGTTTCACTGGTTGTTATTTTAATTTGATTATTATTAATATTAATCGTGTTAATTTAGAGACATCAGGGTGATATTCACAGGTGGACAGATGTGAGCAGATGAGGTAAGACATGCAGTGGAGCCCAGAACAGGATGTGCAACCACAGGTCGCAGGGATCAAAATAGTCAGGCATTAAATAATCGTGACTAATCGGAAAGCAAATTGAACAATTAGTCGACTACCAAAATAATCATTAGTTGCAGCCCTACTATAAATAATGTAGGAGTATTCTACATAGAGAACAGAAAATGTTTTTCTTAAATATATTGTTATTCAGTTGTAAAAATGGCATTTGTAAATGAAACAAAAACTGGACTTTTTTGTCAAAATAACTGTTAATTCTAAATCCTGTTAGAGTTAAGAACCTAACTGGTAAAGCCCCACATCCCATAGTTTCCTTTATTCTGGGTGTTTTAAGAGCTGCATTTTGTTATTTTGCACGCCTTGGAGTGGAAGTAATAACAAGTTCTGTAAGGTAATAAATCATTGCTAATGCATTGATTTATTTTTAGTATGACCTTGTGTTTTTTGTTCAGATTAATGGTCGCATACGTGATTCTTGTAGGTTTCTTTTACTCTCCTAAATGGGTTGGTTTTGCATTGTGGTAGATTATATAAACATTCTGGTGTTTTAAATTAATAAACGTATTCTCTTTTTTGCAGGCATCCAATTTTTGAAAGAAGAGGAGATGATCTTTATACTAATGTCACCATCTCATTAGTTGAGGCTTTAGTGGGCTTTGAAATGGACATAGCTCATCTCGATGGACATAAGGTATTTAATAGAAGCCACACATAATTGTAGCAGATGTCTTTGCCATTTGGTTTTAAATCCTGTTATTTGTACTGTGAGGGTGTAACCAGCGGTGTAGATGAATTGGGAGAAATGCTGGGTCAATAAAGCAACATATTTTACATTGGTCTCCTGAAAAAAGTGTGGATTATTTTTGGATCCATTAGTTCAAATAATTCATGTTTACATTTTTATGAATTTGCATATTTTTCATAAGAATAATTTTAATGAGAATAGGCTATTCTGTCCCACATAGCTCCCGATTCATCTAAATTTTGTAAAGTATCATCCAGTCCAGTTTTGGAGAACCCCAAAGTACTACTATCTATGAATTTACTTGTTAAATTATCACACATATCTGTCAGTGTGTTTACGTGTGCTTCAATCATCCGGTTATTCACAGAAACCTGATTTCTAAAATGTAATGTTAACACTTATTCCAGTTAGAGAAATCTGATTATTGGCATCTGAGAAACCTGGTTAACAGAGGTAGATTTTTCTGCAAATAAATTATTATGTGGCCATATGAACTCATAACTAACTGGGTTATGGTTAGGACTTTGCAGTCTGCACATGCCCATTGCAATCTGTTGGCCTTTGTATGTATTTGCTTTGCACAGGCTTTTAGCAATCACGGGTAGAAGCATCCACAAGATACATTCCCAGAGGCAATTTTTTGGCCGATTGCATTGTTCCTTCTGCTGAAATAATTTGTCTGAATGTTTCAGAAAAACCTACCTTTATGTTGATGAGCTGAACATACAATGCTAAACTCCACAACACAATCTTTAGAGCAATACGGTAACATGTTAAAAATTATGTGCATTATGTCGTATGATTACTTTTTAAAGTAACAAGTAACATAACACAATAGTTTTTGAAGTAAAAATGCCTGCGTTGTTGTTCCAGTATCGCTGGGTGTAAGGCAAAAAGCACGCATACTTGTAGGGCTCAGTCGCATATCCAAACAGAAAAATAGTGTGCTGTGTACATTCTGGTAACGGGAACCTTTTTTTTTTTTTGAGCAATTTAATGATGTCAGTGTGTTTTGATAAAGTGGAACACCAAAAGATTACTTGCCCACATAAATGAAGATTTTGAAAATACCAGGTTTCTACCTTAGCTGGGTTATTCACTTCAACCTTGTTATGCGTGTGCATGTATACACATTCTGTGGTTCTCTCACTAAAGAAAAATGCAACATTTTTTTAAAAATTACATTTAACCACCCTCCATTTATGCCTTGTTTTCTTGTTCAAGAATGCATTTTAAGATAACTGCTGGAATCTACTGTCTTTTGGCTTTTTGTCATTTTTAACACTTATTATGTCTTCTCTTAACTCTCGATTGCTAAAACTGAAAAGATTTGTTTGTTTTCAAGTCATTTCTCATTGCTCATATGACCAAGAAATATTGTTCCTCACTGGACCTTCTCTAAAGCTGTTTATTTATATATATATATATATTACAGTCCCTGACAAAAGTCTTGTCGCTTGTGTACAAATTGACCTGAAGTGCCGCTAAAATATATTTCTAATCAAGATTTTGTTACAAGAAATGGGTCATTTTAATCCCATCAGCTTTTGTAATAATGTTTCAGTGCAAAACGAAACTGACAAAAAGTATTCTAATATTCACAGCTTGGTAAAGCCCATTGAGTCAATTTTTGGCAAGACATAAGTGTTGTTGCCTTGTCATATGAGCTTCACCTGTGACTAATAATGGATCAATTACGTCTCAGGTGTGTATAAAAAGAACCCCAGTACACTAGACCTTCACATCAACTGCAACTAGACCTCTGCAAACATGCCTAAGATTCACCCTGAGACTAAAGTGTTGATTATCAAGAGGCTGGAGACCAAATCCACTGCTGATGTGGCAAACACCTTCAATGTGTCTCAGCGTCAAGTTCAGAGGATTAAAAAAAAGAATTGAAGAGACTGTAGACGTTTTTGACAAGCCCTGGTTAGGAAGACCCCGCAAGACAACTGCTCGAGAGGACCGTTTGTTGGCTCGAAAATCTAAGGCCAGCACATTTTCCACTGCAGCAGAGCTCCACGAGACCTGGTCACCTGAAGTCCCTGTGTCAACCAGAACAGTTTGTCGGATTCTGTCTCGAAATGGCCTCCATGGTCGAATCAGTGCCCATAAGCCAGCACTAAACAAAAGACAATTGAAAAACCGTATGGCATTTGCCAAGGCCCACAGCTTGCTAAAAGGATGGGCGCTGGAAAAGTGGCAGAAGGTGGATTTTTCAGATGAATCTTCTGTTGAATTACATCACAGTCACCGCAAATATTGCAGGAGACCTACTGGAAAACGCATGGAGCCGAGATTTACCCAGAAAACAGTGAAGTTTGGTGGAGGCAAAATCATGGTCTGGGGTTACATCCAGTATGGGGGTATGCGAGGGATCTGCAGGGTGGAAGGCAACATCAATAGTCTAAAATACCAAGAAATCTTAGCTACTTCTTATATTCCCAACTATAAAAAAGGCCAAATTCTGCACAGGATGGTGCTCCATCGCATACTTCCATCTCCACATCAAAGTTCCTTAAAGCGAAGAAGATCAAGATGCTCCAGGATTGGCCAGCCCAGTCACCAGACATGAACATCATTGAGCATATGTGGGGTAGGATGAAAGAGGAAGCATGGAAGACGAAACCAAAGAATATTGATGAACTCTGGGAGGCATGCAAGATTGTTTTCTTTGCTATTCCTGATG
Source organism: Polypterus senegalus (assembly GCF_016835505.1). Classification (NCBI taxonomy): domain Eukaryota; kingdom Metazoa; phylum Chordata; class Cladistia; order Polypteriformes; family Polypteridae; genus Polypterus; species Polypterus senegalus. The sequence continues at coordinate 69,743,026 of NC_053159.1, read as the reverse complement.
ACTTCATCAATAAATTGTATGAATCCTTGCCAAACCACATGGATGCTGTCCTTCAAGCTCATGGAATTCATACAAGATATTACATTTGGATCTCACAGCACCACTACTTAATTTGCTGACATATTTTTGGATTTGCAGTAAAGTTGTTAATTTTCTGTATAGGCGACTAAACTTTTGTCTTGCCCAAATTTGACCTTTCTGTCTTAATTAAATGATAAATCTTTTTTCAGTGAAACTAATTTATTTCAGTGCATTAAACATCATTTGTGAGGGCTTTAGCTTTTCATATGAGCTATTTCTAACACCAGTTGATTAATTAAAAGTCAGGTTAATAGCAGGAGTTTCTACAAAATACAGAAGCGACAAGACTTTTGTCAGGGACTATATATAGCTAGTATTTTCATAGCTTAAGCATAATCTCTTTGGATTTGTATTTGGCACATTGCAGCCAAACCTCTACTGGTCATTTAATAACTGCTGTACCTTGTATATGGACAGAGACAAGTCTACCAAGATTCTTAAGATCTACTTTTAAAGGTGTACTTTCTAGTTCTAGCCAAACCCCCAAAAGCACATGGTGTGTTCAGATCTAACACTTTTACTTTAACTGTCATCCACCCATTATCTGCTAAAATCTTAATACTGCCCAGGTCCATCTGCAGCAATTTGGCTGACCCTTTGGCATCTACTATTTCACCTAGTTTAGTGTTTTCAGAAAATGTAACCAACTTTGAAGCCACTTGCTAGTTAGATTTCTGTTTAGATCATTTATTTAAATTAAAAAGAGCAGCTGTCAGAACACTGATCAGAAAATAACCCATTACTTTATGTATTTGACACAATTTTGTAACCATCCAAATAGTGCATATTGAACTCCCAGTTGTATTAGTTTGGTCACTAGCCTGTTATATCATCTTATGAAAAGCTTTATTTGAAAATTAAGACAAATATTATTATATATGCTTCTTGGGTAAAATGCTTTTGTTGTTTCATCATAGAATTTGAATATACAAGTGAAAAATGATCTTCCCATCTAAAACTGTGTTGACTGTGTACACTTACACCTGATATGTGTTTTTCAGTCTTTAATAATTGTTTCCATTAATTTGCCTGTGGTATACTGTATGTTAAACTTACTACCTATTGTTAGTTGGATTTGATGATCTTTTTTCTGTAATGTGACAACAGCTGCTTGCCTTCAGTCTTTAGGAATTTACCCAAAGTGCAGTAATCTCTAGAAAATTGTGCATTAACAGTTTACATATGTAAGCACCAACTTACTCTCAGATAAGTGTCATCTAATCCCAGATTATTTATTTTTTAATTTGAGACAGAATACAGAATGTAACATGGTCTATACCACATGATAATTTGAAGAACAGTTAGCCCAAATTTGGACAGCATAATAAGTAGGCCTTAGGAGCCTATGAATAAAAAGGTACTGAAATATCTGCAAGGCTTCTCTTGTACTTCTCACCTTACATCCACTATGCTTTGATGTGAATGTGGGTACATCGTGATACCAGCTTCCTTTAAGTATACCGCATGTATAATTTGTGAGATATCTGCGGCAGTAAGTCTGGCTTAAAATGATAAATGTAGACTGAGTTTCTTTATCACTGGTTAAAACATATAATGCCACATAGAGTATAAAAATGGAACAATGCTTACCGCAATAATTTGACCCTTTGATACAATGCTTTATTTGTCATTTGAAAATCTGTGACCACCACAGCATAAGACTGACTTCTATTGCTGGACATTAGATTTAAAAAAAACAAAAGAAAAAAAAAAAAAAACATGGCAAAGAACTGAGAATGAAGCAACATCCCCTAAAGATTTAATTGAGTGGTTTTCACCTTCAGTCCTAGATGATTATCATGGCTGCCGATTTTTACTCCAACCAACTGCACAAACCGTGCATCACTCTTACTATTACTCTCACTGTTTAGTTTTCTGGTATGCAGACATTTCTAAGAAATTATTAAATATTCCACCTTTCTGGCCATTTAATTATTATATTTATTTCAGCTTTCAGCTTTCTTTTTAATTTCCCCTTTTCTGTAGTTTGCTCCCTTTAAAGTATGTAAATGCTGGTGATTAACAATGAGCAGTGCATACACAGGTGCAAACATCACTGAATACTGAAGAGAAGCAATGAATTCACTTGTATTTTCATGTGTTGGCACATTACGAAATGCCAAATTAACTTCAAATTATGGCAAAATAGAACATTCAGAATTTTCATTCAGAAAACAAAAGGACAGCTTCTTTTAGTGGTTCATGTCATCACTGTGCAATTTGTTTTTCAAACTAATGTCTACAATAAACCACATCTTTCTCCTCTCATTCAGTGTGCATTGTAGCAATGTATATGGACAGGAAAATAGAATTTCAAAATATAATAGCACTTTGTTAATTTTCTGATTTGCGTAATTTCTTGTGAATTTACATTTTTTCAGAATTAGTTCTGGAAATGCTAAATGGAAATTTCTTTGTTCTACTTACTTATGAAAAATTGAATTCTTGCCATAGGCTTTTAATCTAGTTTAGAAAAATGCTGATAAGTAAATAAAGTGCAGATTTCTAGCACTATAGGCATTTCTCTAGGAAAGAAAAGATGAGAAAATGTTCATTTAACTATTATGCAACTTCAAGATATTTGTCGTCTTGTGTCAATCCAAAAATGCTGCACACTTTTCATTGATATTTTCCTGCTGATATTTATAAATATTTGTATTTAAATTGGGTCTTGTTTTGGGCTTTGCACCCATGTCTGCTTTTTAAATGTCAGATTTAAAAGAAAATATGAAATTGGTTAACTTTATAAAACTAGTATTTATAAAGCAAGTCAATTTTTGAAAGTAACCCTTCCTAAATTAAAATAAGTTTAAATAAAATAAAACTAGCTGTAGTGGCCCTCAAGTTTCTAGTAACATTTTTGCTTTCTATTTTACAGGAGGCATTTGTATGTCTGCACTAGCAAACTGGAAGGAAATGTTTGATATTGTATTATTGTGGAGGCCACAGAAGCTTTGTATTTCTCACTGTTTTTCTTTTTGTTTTTTTTAACATATTTTTATTTAAAGAGCTTCTGTAAAAAGCCAAAATAAACGTCTGTCTATCTAAAAAATATTCTTGTACTTTAATTGGATATAAAGAAGTCAAGGTCTGCTCTTACTGTTTCCCCTAAGTGCTGGTCCACTTACTACAGAAACATCTGAGTGGCTTTTGGTTCACCAAGGGGCCTCCTCACCCTGTAAGCTCACTCACAGACGCACCTCTTGGCCTGAAAGGGCACTTTTAGACACTTGCTTATCACCCTAGTTGGGACAGAGCATTGACAGACAGGAGCCCAAACATCACTAAAGTATGGTCTTATTAAATGTTCAGGCTTAAGCAATACAGATCTAAAACAATGTTGTAGAAAGGTAAGCTTCATGAGTTAAAACAGTTAAATGTAAAAGGATATATTCCCAAGAGAGCATACAGCAGATATGGGAAGATGGTCATGGCTATTTGTTCCTTCTTTTATACCCTGGATTGTGTCTGTAAATTTTCTGATGTTTATGAGAGGCTGCATTTTTTTTCCTAGTGAGCCTTGGGCAGATGTCGGTTTCCATTTTACTAAAGCATACATGTTTACATTAACTGCTAATGGTTACAATACATTTTCATTAGTCTTTCCATTATTTATTATTTGTCATCTAGTCTTTTGGCTTGTGATGGTGAGGTTGAAGTTCATCATGTAAAAAAGATGTGTGCTTAGCATTTTTTTTTTTTTGTTTTTGTTTTTTTGGTCATCTTCAAGCTGCTAGTAAAGCAAGCAATGTCACCCTGCTTTGCCTTGGCACAATAGTTACCCTCTTGCTCATGTTTAAGAATCTATTTCACATGAATTTGAATGTCATTGATTAAAATTAAGTTTATAGTATATTTGTGAAAGTTTGGATCCGTTTCTTATTCAGCCTTTAATCTTGCAAAATTTGCTTGTTTGTAGGTGCACATAGTAAGAGACAAAATCACAAAACCAGGAGCTAAATTGTGGAAGAAAGGAGAGGGGCTGCCAAACTTTGATAACAACAATATTCGTGGGTCTCTCATCATCACATTTGATGTGGAATTTCCAAAAGAGCATCTCACTGAAGAGCAAAGGCAAGGTATGCTGATGGATACAGGTCTGATTACTATTTACTTCAGTGGAAATGGATGGGTAGAATAAAATCTACTGAGTGTGAATGCTGAAGGTCTTCATGACAAATGTGCTGGCTTAGCAAATAGTCATTTTATTTTTTTGAAAAGGTTATTTGTAAATTTTCATACCACACCTTTCAAGGTAGCATTTCTGTGAAAAAAGGTAATTGAGGATATCCACTCCATCAACAGTGTTTGTTTACTCAGTTTACTGCTTCAGCTTTGTAATGTATGAGTTTGTTCTAAGCTCTGATGATTTAATAATTAGTCTTCAAAAATGACTAATTACAAGGTTAAAATACAACTGTTTGTATACCTTAGGTGTTGGTCTAGTGAAAAAATAAATGTAATTCAGAATAAATCTATTCATTAAGAAAGCACACCTGCATTATTAACTTACCAGTAATGGCGGACTGCACGATAACGTGCAGTGAATACACTTGACTTGAGCGTTCATAGTTTTCAGACTCTTTCTCTGTATGTTTAGCATTCATTTGCTCAGAGGTTGATGCGCTTGCTGCTTCCTGAACAGCTCTTCTTTTCTACACCCTAGCGGCCCACTTCTTCTCCTCTTCCGTCTGCATCTTTTCTCATTAAAACTGATTAAGTCAGTTTTTCTGTTGCATTTACTTAGTACATTTTTCTTAATTTTTCACTTAAGCTGGCACTTAAGTCTTCAATCTGCCTCATGAATGAGTTAAGATATGATGAAGAGGCAGGGGAATTGAAGGCGAAGGTGGTAGGGATGAGAACTGCACCCATACGCATGCGCCACACGGCTACCTGCTGCTGAGCATCGATTCTACAATAAAATATCATAAAAATAAAATGAGTAATCACCCCAAAAGCAGACAGTAGAGGTCACGTAGTATATGTGTTCCCAATTTCTAGTCAGTAGGTCAAACGGTTTACAAGCTACAGATGATTTAAAAGCTTGGACAGACAAGCGGACAGCCATGGTAGCGTATTATATAAGATGATTTCAAGCTATTAATTACTAGAGGCAATCTTTTCGATTAATTTATTGGTGAGTCTGTATGCAACTCAAAGACACTTTTCATTTTTTGAATGTTTGCTGTAAAGAAGCACCGTGAGTAATTGACTTTCTCATGCTTTAAAGCACTTTTTCATTCATAACGTATAATAAATATAGGCTAGATTTTGAAAACTAAACATTTTTAATTAGTTAAATTGCAAAATAAATATTAATGTATTGCATTTTATAGTTTTTAAACATTGTACAAAAATGCTTAGTGCAGTTGCCTATGCTAGAGGAAACTAAACACAGGGGATCCAATAATTTTAAAAGTTAATAATGGCAACTTTTTATTCTTGTGTTTATTTAACCAAAAAAAAATGTGATCTTGTGACAAAAATACCTCTGGTTTCGAGGGGGAAAAGATATTCAATTTAAACATATTTTGAAATAATTGTATTGGAATTAAAGCCTGTAGTTTTTATATTATGGAGGCTTATAAACGTCATATTATTTGTGTGGTTCGTGTGTTGTTTCATTATCTTCTGAGGAATCCCCCCACACCCGTGTATGCACACTTTACTTGATCCTGTTTAACAGACCGTCAACAAAGGTCACTTTCTAATTTGTTTTCTTTCTTACGGAGTAGTTTAAAAAGCTCGTAGTTTACAGTTGGATCTCAGACTGCTGTTGATAATGGTGGACACTGCTTTAACCCAGAATGCAATTCATCTCTTGACCTGGATTTGCAAGCATATTCAATAATAATAAAAAAGAAACAGTTTAAGTGAAGAAATACGCACACACTATGAGAGTTACCAGTATGGGGTACCCAGCATAGCCTTATAGATCATCTAGGTTCCCTGTGGTGGTTTTTGCCTTGCATATAATGAAAATTCACTTTATTTGCATTTATAACAATATATAGCAGTTGATTCTTTGAACAGTTTAGTAATCTTTATTGCTACATATAGTTGATTATTCAGTTCTTACAGTGGGTACCTGTATTTTTTGATTCGTCTATTTTAATCATTTGTACATGTAAAGATGTCAGTGCAGCGGTGGATTTGATATCTTTAAGAACTTGTAACTGACCTTTTTTATTTGCATTCTCCATCATTCTCGTTTTAGGCATCAGAAACCTGTTGAAGCAGACATCCGTACAGAAGGTTTACAACGGTCTTCAAGGATATTGACCAACTGTGAAAGAGACTGTGCATTTAAGGAAGGGATCATAAAAGAACATCATGGGGTTATATTTATTAATGAATTTGTTTGAATTCTTTGAATTTTTGTTTTTTTTTCTTTTATTTTAGGTGGGGGGGGGGTGTATTGGTAATCTTTATAGTAGACATTTATTCTGTTTTCCAGCAATCAGTTTATACCAGTAGGAATGAGTGAGCAATGTTTTGTAAAGAAAAATTGTAAACTTGTAAGAGCTGAACTGGACTTTACTGGTTTTCTTATGTAGCCAGTTCCATTCCAGCTCCAGACTACATCTCAGGGCTTTAATTCTTAGCAATGTCACAACTTTATGACTAAAGTGGGTGACAGTTTCCTTAGGGTGAGTAGGCAACATAAACCAATTGTTGCTGTTGTTTGGGGTTTTTTTTTCCCTTTTTCCAGTTACCCTCAAACATTAAGTTATAAAACCAACTGCAACCCACTTTGATTTTTCTACATTAAATGTGTTTTTATTTTGATTTTTATTTACTTTATGCTAATTTTTATCTGTGGTAATGCTGTTTTTAAGTGCATTCTTTTCAAGGCTTCCAAGATGCATGGGCAGGGAGCCTTAAAAGGAAACTTAAAGCCCAAATTTTGAATTTTCCACAGTTATAATCTGCTGGTCAGCCCAGGAAATTAAATAACTGCATGGCTTGCCCCTCAGTCTTTTATGTACAGATCTCAGATTTACCCATTCTTCTAATATTGTTTATTCATTAATTTAGAAGGAAATTTTCTTTTTCAAGAACTGCAAACATCGAAGCCTTGTGAGTTAAGAAGAAAGAACATGCTTTCTTTTTAACAGTACTAATGTTGTAATTCACAACTCGCACTGTAATTAAAATGTTTCAGATATTCTCAGTTGTATTGTCTCTTTTTCAAAGATCGCAGGGCATGGCTGGTTTTCAGTGCAGGATGTTTTAATACTGTACTTGATAGAATTTTGAATGACATGTTTACTGAGAAAATTTTGGAAGTTGAACGATGTCGCAGCATGGTTATTTATAATTGCACATTTACTCTAGAGTTGCATACTACATTGTTGCATAAAATTTCTTTACATACACTTTATAATTGATAGAATGGAACTGAGGACTGCAGTCCTGCTGTTTACATTGAAATGACAGTTGCCATGAAGTGATGTGATTTGATTACTGTTTGGTTTTGAAACCTGAGAATGTTTCATTATCAGTGTTTTGGCAGGAGTTCCGTAAAAAATGAAAATAAAATTTAAAATCTCATTTACTGAAACTCTTTTTCATTAATTTAAGATGATCCAAAATATTTGTTACCTCTCTAATACTATAAACTGTCTTTGTGGGGGTGCAGCTAAGTTCAAGGAGCTGTGAGTGGACACAAGCAGTTAGACTTTAAATGGTCGGGTGCAGTCAGTCATGGCATAGAAAAATCACTAAGAAAATTGGTCAGTGAAAAATGAAGAGATATGGCTAACCTGTACACAGATCCATTCATCCATTATCCAACCCGCTATATCCTAACTACAGGGTCACGGAGGGTCTGCTGGAGCCAATCCCAGCCAACACAGGGCGCAGGGCAGGAAACAAACCCCAGGCAGGGTGCCAGCCCACCGCAGGGCACACACACACAGGACAATTTAGGATCGCCAATGCACCTAACCTACATGTCTTTGGACTGTGGGAGGAAACTGGAGTGCCCGGAGGAAACCCACGCAGACACGGGGAGAACATGCAAACTCCATGCAGGGAGGACCCCGAGCATTTGATGATTTAGAAAATCACAGAGAACACAAAAGGCTACATTCAGTGACCTGGAGGGCACTGTCGCCTTTGTAAATGTTACAGTTTGTGAGTCTGCTATATTTAAAAGAGGATTTATGGCTTTCATTTAACCAGAATAAAGTACTATCATAGATTTGGAAAGTTCCACCTTATCTAGAAGAGCAATGTCCTCTTGTCAGATGAGACCAAAATTGACTTGAAAGGTCGTCATCCAAAACAAAATGTTAATCAACAACACCACAGTGAACCTCCAGTGGACATATTGAAATCTTTGGGTCCATCAAGGACTCCTTTTTATATTACTATATTGTTAGGAAAATGTGAGGCCAGCTGTCTACCAAGGCAACAATCCTAAGAACACTAGAAAATCTACAACTGAATGTCTGAAAAAGAAATGTGTGTAGGTTCAGAAATAATAATGTTTAAGTTACAGTTGAAATGTTATGGCGGGAACTTTGAGAAAGTTGCTCATAAAGAAATGCTATCAAACATTAATGAACTGAAGCAATGTGGAACAGAGCAAGTGGGCCAGAACTCCTCCACTACTGTGTAAGCATCTGATAAACTTGCACAGGGAACGATGACCTCAAGTTATGGCTGCTAAAGGAGCTTCTACAAACTACTGAATTATGGGCTGGGCTTGTTTTTTTTTATTTAGAAAGGAATTCTGTATGTTGGCTTATATTTTATGTTAAATAATCTTCACTATAGAGTAGATTTGTGTAATTTTAGAACTTTGCAAAGACTAGGTGATTTTAAGTTGTGTGCTGATATGTAGAATCACAGAACTGTAAAAGGCAGATATTGAAAAGTTGGGGGCCCAATTTTATTGTAAGTCTGGGTCAGTAAGTACTTTGACTGTGTAAGTTTTATATTTTATTTTGCAGTTGAAAGGGTGCAAGTCTGTACGCTGTTCTACTCACTGGAAAAAGAATCAGAACAAGTTTTCAAAGCCTTCACTTTTGTGGAGGATGGAAAAGAATGATTATAAGATCATATTAAACTGGACAATTATTTTCTACCCAAAGTCATTATTAATCAAGATTTGCCTCAATTCTATCAGTGTATTTAGAAGCCTGGGGAGATGGTAGACAAATCTTTCAGAAGCCTACATGAGCTAGGTGATACTGTGTGTTTGCTGAAGCAAGAAAACAAAAATCTTGGTGTTTTGAGATTAAAACATAAAGAAATGTTGGAGCTGTAACAGCTAATGTCTGATTGACATTTGACAAAGTGGTAGAGCCCATGACACGGGTCACATTAACCAAAAAGAAGTTAATGTTAATGTACAGCTAAATGAGATAGCTGCTAAAAGCACAACACATACGAGGAAGCTGCTGAACATGTGCCAGTGAAATGGTTAGTTGTTGCAAATGCCAGTTCTCAGATGATCACAAAACAAGGAGAAGCTGAGCACACCAGTAAGGAAGCTGCATGTCTTGTGTATGTCATCACCCACTGAGCTTGATGTGGCTAAACAGCAGTCACTATAAGACATATATCAAACATCTTGTGTCCAGTGGATGGTCGCTCAAGGTGAAAGTCTCTTACTCATCCAGGCACCATCTCACAATGTCAAAGGGTCTAGTGTTACACAATAAATTGTATAGTGTATATAAGAAGATCACCAAGACATTGTGTGGTGCCATGAGAAAGCCAAGTGCAACCTCTGGTGGCCTGGAGTTACTTAAATCAAAGAGATCATCAGAAGATGCAGAGAAATGTGCAGGTGTCCAAGCCTGTCTAGCCAGTTACACTCCTTAATCACCCATTGGAGAGGGTTACTGCAGACATTTGTGAATTAAAGAAAGAAAATTACCTGGTAGTTGTGGGCTACTTTTCAGGGTATGTTGAACTATTCATCCGTCCCATATATTTTCTAAATCCACTTATCCAGAGCTGGGTTGTGTGGAAGCTGAAGCCTGTCCTAGCAAACAATGGACACAATAGAGCCCTGCACCGCTAGGTGAACACGTACACACCGCCAATCATCATCACCAGTTTCCAGTCAACCTAATTTGCTTACTGTTGTACTGTGGGAGGTAATCCACATGGAGAATATTAATAAACACTGCAGGAGCAGCAGAGTCATGAACCCCAGTGTCCTTGTAGCAAGTCATTAGAGCCACATTGAACTACTTTACCTTAATGACATGTCAAGTCACACCGCAATAGTAAAGTTAGATGAGGAATACCTTCTTCAGTTCTTGGGAAAAATATTTATGCAGTTTTTCAAAGACTGTGATTTCAAATATATCACTATATGCCAGTCCTCACTACCCTGAAGCCAATGGTGACGTTAAGAGAGCAGAGGTTGTACTGCTAAGCTGATCCTAAAATTAACTGATCCCTTGTGGACAATCATGACCTACAGAGTGAGTGGAGCACAGCTTATGCTAGGAAGAGGTTCATAGTACAGGTTCAATCCTAGTGCCCTGCACCATTGACAATAAAAGGTTAAAAATCCTACTCAGAATTACAGAATTGCCGGAGTTGCAGTGAAACTAGATAATAAGCTATGCAGTAGCCACTAAGAGACAGCTACAGCTCTACAAAGGTGTTGTGAACTGTGGTCATACATAGTCCAGACAGACAGGACAACACAGTGGTGTGAGAATGTGAGAGAATAATTTGGAGGTAACAATAGTCAAGTATTTTGGGGTTCAGTGCACATTGAAATATATAAGCAACTGTTTTAGAAATGTCATGAAGAGAACTACTGAAATGGTTAAGTAAATGAAAGGCAAGAATGTACTAGGAGATGATTAAGAGATCAGTAGATATCCTCCAAACAACAAGACTAGACAGTTGTCACATACACAGAGATTTCCAAGGTAATAGCTGAACCTAAAATATATGAGAAGAACAAGAGTGTAGTAGAATAGACTTTTATTTGGACAATTTATTTGTGTGTAAGCAAACAAACTAGTCAGAGTAAATATATGGATTAATCAGCACTGTTATGCAAATTCTGTTGTTTATAAAATAGACCTCTGCCCATATTTTTTCTTATCAATTTGTAGCAAACAAGTGTGATGAATGCTCCCTCCTCAGCATTCGAAACACACAAACTTGTCCTAGTAGAGGAAAAGTTTCTTTCTTTAATTAATGTGTTGATTTCTTTCAGACGAAACAACCACCATAATTGTATGTTTCAAACAGTGCCTCTTCCCCCTTGGTTGGGTTTAAATGCTTTTTTTATGCCTATTTTGTTTACTTTTGACTCCTTTGTTTGTGTTATACTTGTTGGTCATTTAGATTCTATGTATCTCTGTGTCTTCTTGTATGTTATGTGTGTTTTGCGGGTGCTTCCCAGAGTCTGCCTTTCACCGTCGAGGGACTGACGGCTAAGGAAAAACTACAGACCCTTGTAGTTCACTGTGAATGTGATAGGATGGTGTTGATAAGTTATCTTGAGTTATTTTTGTGTTTTTTTGTGATTACTGCATTTTGTTTATCTGTTTCTTGACAATTTTTGGAATTTGCTGTTATGATTGTCTATTTTGAAGGTGCTGCCGTCAGTGCCTTTGTACTCTTCAGAGCTTATTTTCTTTAACAAAGCTTTGTTAAAATAAATGTTTTAATTTATAAAGAGCTTATGTTGCCCTTTGTGTCACTAGCCAGGATTTTTCATGGCACTTCCCCCTCTACTGGGCATTTTAAACATTTTTCAGAACTTTGTTTTGGGACGTCTTAGTTCATAACATATATTTAACTTCTCAATTGCAGAAGAATCCAGTGAGACTGACTCAAGGGTAATCTGTCTATCACTTAAACAGATCATTGTCTGTTACCACAGGCTGTCGCCACACTGAAAACTGTAAGATGTGTGACACGCAGTGGCAGAAATGTGGAAACACATGGAAGGAATCTGGCATAAAAAATAGAACAATTTAAATCATTGTAATTATGATGGTGACTGCCAGTTTGTCTAGTTCATTCTGGGCATAATCTGTTCATGTTAAAGAATGTCCTTGTATGAAACAGCGATTGGCACACTTGAGAGAATAATTTTTTGGAGTGAGTTAATATGAAACAAATCTTAAAAAAAAAAAAAATCTAATGTTTATGTGAACTTCAGCTGTCTTCCATGCCTGAAAGAGAGGAAGGTGTATTGCGATGTAACAGCTATTAAAGACATTACCTACAGCCAAAGGGACAGGAGCAGAAGATAGAGATGAAGGTGGCAGCCTTTGAACTAATATGCTAGTTAGCGTTTAGCATTATGTTGTTTATTACATTACTGTTACTTTATATTATAGATGCCTCTGGATTCTCATTATATGCATAATACTACACGGCAAAAAGTTCAGTGCTGTCTTGGGTATAGTAGCTGTAAAGCGTTAAGTCATTATCATAAACACTTTACTGGCCTTGCCGTCTGTCATACATTACCTTACACTGTTTTGTGCCCATAATGATTTGTAGGTGACGTTTTCCTGTCACTAACCTGTTCATGCATCTGTGGCAGCTGTCCAGGTCACAAAACAAACTCTATCATTTATTGATTATCAAATTAATGCAAAGCCTTCATCTTTTGCCAGACAGCAAAACGGTTAAACACCTGCAGTTGTGTGTATCGAAGCAAAAACTCCCTTTTTGCAGGACATGTGACGGAGTCGGGGCCGGAGAGGCAGGGTGTCATGGCCAAGTATTACCATATAAGGAAGGTACAATGTTAGAAATACATTTGTTTAATCAATTTGCTGATAATGATATTATGTATTCATATAATATAGAATTAATGAGATAATTTATTCATCATCATACAGGTTAAGTGCTGTCCCTTACTGTACCAGAATACAGGATTAGGTTTTGTTGTAGGCTACCAGTCTGTTTTCTGCCACAGCCCCAACTTGCACTCGTCTTAGCAGCTGCATGGTGTCTCACATGAACCTCAGTCACAGCAACTCACTTCTCCTGCCCTTTGAAATCGAAGAAGGTAAGTGACCTGATGCTCATGTCCGTAAAAGTAAAAAGGTGAAAGCAGCTTAATTTATATAGAAATGTATGAAAGATGGGTCAATGACACTTTATACTACTTTAAACTACACGTGTACTCAATATTTCCATTACACTAAAAACAACCTCAGCGCTGCATTACCTAAAGATTACTGTTCTGCCCCACATTCTGTTAACAAATTTTTTTTTTTGTTGAACTGTGCTCCCCCTTTGTCTTGTCATTTATTAACACATCTATCAGTTACAGTACATCCCACGCTCACAGTAGTATTATAAATATCTATGAAACTAACGTAAAGCACATAGGTCCCATAATAAACATTTAAACACAATATACCCCATGTGTCTCTCATAGGCACCTCTTTATCTCTTGTTTCGGTCACATCCGAAGCATATCTTTAAGGTATATAAACCCCTTCGCAATAGAAGTAAAATCCTGCAGTACTTCTTTGTATTCCCTGCTCTGCGCTCCAATAAACACACGTTATCGGCAATATACAAATAACCCAATTGTGCTCCACTCACTTAGAACCAATGTAGAAAGCATTTTAAGATGGAGAAGCTTGTATCTGTGGCACCTCTGCAAGGGAACCACCTCTTTCAACCTTCGCAAACATATGCAGTTTTTAATCTGGAAAAAATTTGGAATTAACTTGCTTAGAGATCTTTATATAGACAACGTCTTTGCATCCTATGAACAATTACATTCCAAATTTAACATTCCAGCTACACATTTCTTTCACTATCTTCAAATCAGGAACTTTGTTAAACAAAACCTTCCAGATTATCCTCATCTTGCACCCTCATCCATGCTGGAAAAAATATTGCTCAATCTCAAGGACTTAGACTCCATCTCTACAATATATAAAATCATTTTACAATCCCTCCCTTTCAAAGATCCAAGAAGACACTGGGAAAAAGATCTCTCAATTAATATATCAGAAAAGGAGTGGAAAATAGCAATGCAGAGAATTCACTCGAGCTCCATATGCGCAAAGCATACAATTATACAACTCAAAATTATACATCGAGCACATCTGTCTCGACTAAAACTCTCCAAAATGTTTCCAGGACATGATCTAACCTGCGAACGTTGCAACCAAGTCCCAGCCTCACTAGGTCACATGTTCTGGTCCTGCACCAAATTAACATCATTCTGGCCGAAAATTTTTAATTACCTTTCAGACAGCCTTGGACTCACAATCCCTCCTAACCCATGAACAGCTGTGTTTGGGGTTCTTCCAGAGGGGCTTAAAGTGGAGAAAGGTATATAAATCCGTGGGTCTGGTTAGTTGTGGTACGCAGCAATTTGAACCTCTGTCTGCATGCTTCTTTTTGTCACAATCTGTCTGTGGAGATCACTCGCCTTGTAAGTGTCTTTTAAAGCTTTATTGTTTAATGTATACTGTCTGCTATGTATTGCTTTGCAAATCATTATTTATTGTCGTTGGTTCTACACCTGTAAATACCTGTATGTTTCCTTTGTATATATTTCAGTTTACAACAAGGTAGGTCCAGTAAAAGCCTTCAAGGAAGCTCACACTTGTCTCTGACACTGTAGTTAATTAGTAAAGTGCCATAAATTATCACAGTCTGTTATGTTTGGAACCAGCCAAGAATTTTAGTTGAGACTTCAGCACAGATTTGAAATTTCTATCCAGTACTTCTTTGAAAAATTTAATGTTTAAGGAATTTGAACTACAGTTAACCACAGTTAAATAGCACATGAATCTTTTCATTATTTAAATTGGAATCTGCAGTCTATGAAAGAAATTTTAGCTGCCTATTATTGTAAAATGGTATCAAAACCAGTTTTATGCACACTACTAGCTCATGGTATTATATTCAATTACCACTTTTACTTTTGAATATGACTCATTGTTACAAAAACATGTAGTGAACAAAATTCTGATGACAAATATTATGAAATGTAAAAATATTCCAACTTTCAAGCCAGCTAGCCAAATTTCCGAATGCACTTTAATGTTACGCCATGCGCACATTTTCTTACTTGTTTTGTCATTTTTTTTTCTTGTGTGTCTACAGTGAAAAAGTATGTTAACATGCCAAATTTAATAAATAATTTGCATCCATGCAACTAATTTGTACTGTTTTAACTTACCCTGATCTTTCATGTCATCAAGTTTCTAATTCTTAATTACATTTTGAACAATCTAATAATTAAATGTACAGTATAGATTAATGAAGCAATCTCATAATTTATAATAATTTAACCTTCTATATTCCAAGCTTTGTATCAAGTGTCTATATACCTGGTGGCATGGATCGTGGACTATCTTAAAGACAGACCTCAGTATGTGCGTCTCGGGAACTGCAGGTCTGACATTGTGGTCAGCAACACAGAAGCGCTGCAGGGGACTGTACTTTCTCCGGTCCTGTTCAGCATATATACATCGGATTTCCAATACAACTTGGAGTCCTGCCATGTGCAAAAGTTTGCAGACGACGCTGTTATCGTGGGCTGCATCAGGAGTGGGCAGGAGGAGGAGTATAGGAACCTAATCAAGGACTTTGTTAAATGGTGCGACTCAAACCACCTACAACTGAGCACCAGCAAAACCAAGGAGCTGGTGGTGGATTTTAGGAAGACCAGGCTCCTCATGGACCCCGTGATCATCAGAGGTGACTGTGTGCAGACCTTTAAATATCTGGGAGTGCAGCTGGATGATAAATTGGACTGGACTGCCAATACTGATGCTCTGTGCAAGAGAGGACAGAGCCGACTATACTTCCTTAGAAGGCTGGCGTCCTTCAACATCTGCAATAAGATGCTGCAGATGTTCTATCAGACGGTTGTGGCGAGCGCCCTCTTCTACACGGTGGTGTGCTGGGGAGGCAGCATAAAGAAGAAGGACGCCTCACACCTGGAAAAACTTGTGAGGAAGGCAGGCTCTATTGTAGGCACGGAGCTGGGCAGTTTTGACATCCGTGGCAGAGCAACAGGTGCTGAGCAGGTTTCTGTCAATCGTGGAGAATCTACTGCATCCACTAAACAGGATCATCTCCAGACAGAGGAGCAGCTTCAGCAACAGACTGCTGTCACTGTCCTGCTCCACTGATAGACTGAGGAGATTGTTCCTCCCCCACACTATGGGACTCTTCAATTCCACCTGGGGGTAAACGTTAATATTATACAAAATATTTGTCTGTCTGTTACACTTTCATTGTTATCACCCTTTAAGTTAATATTGTTCTTTATCAGAATGCTGCTTCTGGAGTATGTGAATTTCCCCTTGGGATTAATAAAGTATCTATCTATCTATCACAGGAATATTAGGTGAAGTGGTGCCACTTATCTTAAAGTTATCAGTTAACATCACATGCACATCTTTAAGATACACAGACACAGGAATAACATGTAAAATGTAAACTGAACTTGGACCCATGATACTGTGTTATGCCTGGCTGGAAACAAACTGATGAAACAAGCAAATCAAGGATCCTGTGATGGACACAGCAAGTTGTAGTCCCAGTAACCACAGTCCCAAAATGTGAATCAAAATAGCAGTTAATAATGAAAACTACATTCTTTTACCTTTTAACATGAACAACACCTGAAAACATGGCTAAAGATTTCTTTATTTCTGGTGAATAACATATAAAGCATTGCACTTTTATCTGACCAGCCGCAGAGAGCTTAAACAACTCAATACATCCACGTAAAAACAACAAGGGTGAATTTTCTTGAAGGATTTTATTGGATGTACCACATTATAAACTAAAATATATACAAAGGAAACATACAGGTATTTATTTACAGGTGTATAAACAAAGACAATAACTACAAGGTAATGATTTACAAAGCAGTACATAGCAGACAGCGTACATTAAACAATAAAGCTTTAAGATATATTGGCACTTAGAAGGCAAGTGATTTCCATGGTCGGATTTTTCAAGAGATGCTGTGTAGGCAGAGATTCTCATTGCTGCATAGCCTACCGCAACTAATCAGACCCAGGAGTTTCTAATACCTTAAAGATATGTTTTGGATGTGACAAAAACAAGAGTTAAAGGGGTGCCTATGTGAGACACAAGAGGTGTATTGTATTTAAATGTTCATTAAGGGTCCTATGTGAACCTTATGGGCATTCATAACACCGCTGTGAGTGCAGGATGTGTAGAAGAAGTGTGTTAATAAATGACAAGACAGAATGGGGGTGGGCACAGTTCAACAAGTGATAGGGCAGAACAGCACTTGTTATGTCCCAAGTGTGACTTCTGTGGATCATAGCCCATAGCAAGAACAGCAACCAAACTGCAAAATAACAGTAGTAAATAAAATGGTGGCACGGTAAACACAAAAAAATAACATGAAACAAAAATGAACATTTGCAAAAGCAAAAAAATGTTAAGTAAATAACCATACAAAACTATGATGTTCAAAACCAACAGTGAACCATATATTCAGATCAGAAAACGTATTATAAAAGAAAAAAATGTAATAATAAATGCTAAATCACAACTTAGTGGAGTTGTGATGCAACCACATTTACCATTGTGCCACCCAAACCTACTATTAAAAAAAATACAAAATTCTTATTTAAAATGAATCTAAAACTGAACTATAGTGAAAGGGGACAAATCCACCAAGGGCAGATTACATGTTATGTTTTGGTCAATGCTGATTGATGGTTTTTGCTGTTTGTACTGCATTGATCTTTTTAGTTTTCAAGTATGTTGTACAATGTAATTTACCTTTAAATCCACTAGAGGTCACTGTGTCTGTTTTGTGGCTCAAGCAGTCTTCTGTCTTAGAAGCGTAATGAGGTAGAGAACTGGCAAATTTGAAGCTTCAAATTCACTCCAGGCTGGAAAGTTTTACTAGGTTCAGATTAAGCAGGTTTCCTTTAAGGAAAGAAAACAATGGAGTTTAAAAAAAAAAAAAAGAGGCAATATTAAAAATAATACAAATGTGTCACTGTGAAGGAAGTGCGGCCAACAGGAAGTATTAGCTATGCAAATGGACCAGGTCATTGCCAAAAATCGCTTACCGTGCCGGCTCAAAACCATAATGGCAACATAATAATCAGAGCAATAACATAGTAAGTTCATACTTTTGTTTATATATATATATATATATATATATATATATACACACATACATACAGTGGTGTGAAAAACTGTTTGCGCCCTTCCTGATTTCTTATTCTTTTGCATGTTTGTCACGCAAAATGTTTCTGATCATCAAACACATTTAACCATTAGTCAAATATAACACAAGTAAACACAAAATGCAGTTTTAAATGATGGTTTTATTATTTAGGGAGAAAAAAATCCAAACCTACATGGCCCTGTGTGAAAAAGTAATTGCCCCTTGTTAAAAATAACCTAACTGTGGTGTATCACACCTGAGTTCAATTTCCGTAGCCACCCCAGGCCTGATTACTGCCACACCTGTTTCAATCAAGAAATCACTTAAATAGGAGCTGCCTGACACAGACAAGTAGACCAAAAGCACCTCAAAAGCTAGACATCATGCCAAGATCCAAAGAAATTCAGGAACAAATGAGAACAGAAGTAATTGAGATCTATCAGTCTGGTAAAGGTTATAAAGCCATTTCTAAAGCTTTGGGACTCCAGCAAACCACAGTGAGAGCCATTATTCACAAATGGCAAAAACATGGAACAGTGGTGAACCTTCCCAGGAGTGGCCGGCCGACCACAATTACCCCAAGAGCTCAGAGACGACTCATCCGAGAGGTCACAAAAGACCCCAGGACAACATCTAAAGAACTGCAGGCCTCACTTGCCTCAATTAAGGTCAGTGTTCACGACTCCACCATAAGAAAGAGACTGGGCAAAAACGGCCTGCATGGCAGATGTCCAAGACGCAAACCACTGTTAAGCAAAAAGAACATTAGGGCTCGTCTCAATTTTGCTAAGAAACATCTCAATGATTGCCAAGACTTTTGGGAAAATACCTTGTGGACTGATGAGACAAAAGTTGAACTTTTTGGAAGGCAAATGTCCCGTTACATCTGGCGTAAAAGGAACACAGCATTTCAGAAAAAGAACATCATACCAACAGTAAAATATGGTGGTGGTAGTGTGATGGTCTGGGGTGGTTTTGCTGCTTCAGGACCTGGAAGGCTTGCTGTGATAGATGGAACCATGAATTCTACTGTCTACCAAAAAATCCTGAAGGAGAATGTCCGCCTTCTGTTCACAACTCAAGCTGAAGCGATCTTGGGTGCTGCAAAAGGACAATGACCCAAAACACACCAGCAAATCCACCTCTGAATGGCTGAAGAAAAACAAAATGAAGACTTTGGAGTGGCCTAGTCAAAGTCCTGACCTGAATCCAATTGAGATGCTATGGCATAACCTTAAAAAGGAGGTTCATGCTCGAAAACCCTCAAATAAAGCTGAATTACAACAATTCTGCAAAGATGAGTGGGCCAAAATACCTCCAGAGCGCTGTAAAAGACTCATTGCAAGTTATCGCAAACGCTTGATTGCAGTTATTGCTGCTAAGGGTGGCCCATCCAGTTATTAGGTTCAGGGGGCAATTACTTTTTCACACAGGGCCATGTAGGTTTGGATTGTTTTTTCTCCCTAAATAATAAAAACCATCATTTAAAAACTGCATTTTGTATTTACTTGTGTTATATTTGACTAATGGTTAAATGTGTTTGATGATCAGAAACAAACATGCAAAAGAATAAGAAATCAGGAAGGGGGCAAATAGTTTTTCACACCACTGTACTGTATATGCTGTATATATATGTAATCTTTCAGCATACTAATTCACAGTCAGAGTCAGTCAGTAAACTCAAGATAAAAGTCAGTGGTGATGAGTACAGCAGGTAGCCGACAGCTTTCTGTGCTCCTGCTGCTATCCCCGCAACAGGAGTGAGCAGAACTTGGAGAGCAGCAATTCTGAAATGTCGGGCATCCACCTGTTTCAAAAAGCTAGGGCGTGGGAACACCGTTTGTAAGTTTAGGATGATACTGTTTGGGTACAACAAACCAATCCATGTTTAACTAGGAGCTTTAATGCCCCTTTTCTAGAGTTATCTGCAAGCAAACAACTTTATCAGCCTTTCATCCAGAAGAGCCCATGAAATGCTTTCTCGGATGCAATATTTATGTAGGACAAGAATGAAAACAAAGTGGATGCATAAAAAATTGGATAAGTGAGCTCTGTTACACAGTGATAATAGCATTATGCAGCAAAAAATATACAGTTTAAGAAAGGATAATATTTCATAAGCAGACCATTTATATGAGTGAAATGCTTATGAAATACACAGACCAGTGATGCACTGAATAATATGAATCTTCACTGATGTCTACTGGGTGTAAAAAGAATTCTTTCTTAACCACACACACCTGAACAAGGGGTATAGAAACAGGGATAAGGGGTAGATTGACAGATGATATGTTATTTGTCCCTGAGGGCGCCAGTAAAAGTGAAATTTCCCCTTCGGACAACTAAAGTACAACCTATTGATCTGTAATATATAGAGCCTATTCCTATCTATCAGATATGCTGATTGGTCATCAGCATTTTCATCAAGTTAGGCTCCCCTATTCAGATTTGAGAATGTCATGTTGACATTTTCATTTCTTTATTTATTGTAGCTTGCCATCGTTGTTTTGGTCTTCCACAAAGCCTCTGGACATCAGTTTCAAAGTAATAGGCAATGTTGGCAACAGTGCTTGGTGCTGCTTGTAGAACATGGCTGTACCACTGCTGCCTTCTTTCCTGTATTTTATCTGGGATTGGTGCAACACCCATCAATCTAATGGTGTCATTGCAAATATGATTGAGACATGATATTCCCATTGTTCAACAAAGCATGTCCATGACATGTAACTGAATCTCTGCCCTTTTTGTGGCTGATCAGAATTATTTTCTGTATACATAATGCGACAGGGCAGATTAATGTTTTAAAATATTTTCGATAAGAGTTGAGTTGGCATACGTCTGTCAGAGAGTGTTCCATTAGTTCCTCTATACCACAACCTGGTTTAAAAAATAAACAGTAATTCTTTATTTTAATAATTCTTATTTATAATGGCACTGAATAGAGGTGGTGTGTTGCATGATGGTCCAACATGAAAGTAAGAATTTATACACTGTGCATGTGACACTACGACTACTATCCATACTGTGACTATTGTGTCTATGAGTAACTGGCTTGTCCTAAAAAGGACCAGGAATTAAAAGATCATGCACCAAAACTAATATGCAAGACCAAAGTCAGAGTCACGGGTTTTCAGGTCAAAACACAAAAACAACAAATCACAAGCAGATGTTTGTTTAGAAATTCAAAAAGTCCGAATTAGCGTAAGCCATTCTAATTCAAGATGTTCGTAAGAAATGAAATGATTTACTTCATAACATAGAAGTAAATGGTAAATAAGAATAGTTGCGTCAAATATCTGTAATATTAAAAAGTGTGCTTCAGCATGTTTAATGTCTGCATTTTCTCAATTGTAATAGAAATTTGTCATTTTTCGCCATCAGATAGCAATCCATAGATGACTAGATTCCTAATAAAGGATCAAAAATTGAAAATGACATTTTATTCATAATCAATAATGTTGAAATAGTCTAAAATGATAACCTACAGGCTTATGGTTGAAATTTGTCATTTTTAACCTTCAGAAAGAATCAAATATTAAAAGAATTATATTTGTGATCAGCATCCTCAAAACAGCATAGAATGCCACTCAACATTCCTATATTACTGATCCCCATTTTTTCAAAGTTTTGTAAAAAAGAGCAACTTTGACCCCTGATATCCCATTAGAAGGGGAACCCCTGGGATGGTTGACGTGGTGTGCACAACCAGCAAGTCCTTCTGATCGTTTTTGCTGAAGACACCTATTGGTTTACTGTTAAGGATGTAATTTCCTGCACAGAATACAATCCAAAATGGCCTAAAATATATTTTGGTGGACTTAAAGGCCAAAAATAGGGAGGGGAGCACAAAAAGCTTGATGTCTTACATAACTGGACATCATAATAAGTTGAACAGAACACTGTATTAGGTTTCTAGTGTTGTAACTTTTGCTTTGTTCTTTTTGATCACAAACAATCTTTCATCGTCTTTTTTTTGTACCTTTTCCATGAACTGAACCTCTGCCTGTTTCTAGCTATGGCTTAAGTTCTGCTTGAACAACTGCTCATCTCCTGCTAATTGATTTCCACTTTTTAAAGCCTGCAGCATCCTTAGAGTCTACGGGATTACAATAGTCAAATTGTAACCAGACTGTACCTATTAGCTTTTCGATTTTCTTGTTTGAGCTGCTCTAGTGCTAAGCTATCATAAGTCTTTTCTTTGGTGATCAAAAGTTTGGAGGCCAGATAACATGCACTGCTATCTTCTCATCAGTGGCCCATGTGGTAAACAACAGTATACTGACAGAAACATGGTGGTGCCCATGACAATAACAAACAAAATAGGGGCACATCTCAAGAATATCCCCTGATGATGTTGCAAAAATATCAATACAAAATTAACAAAACTAAAAGTAGTCAAAGTCCCAAAAATGTTTTAGAAAGAATGCAAACATTCTTTAATGAACTCCTGTAACCTAAAACTCCAATCCAAACAGATTGTCACTTGAGGCAAGAGACGTCCTCACCACAGGCCAGAGGAGCCAGGTGTATAGTAGAAGCAATGGTTGACCTCGAAGGATAGTACAGAGGCCAATGGGAGTCAAAAACAAGGTGTGGAAGGTTGTGATCACAGTGTGGGAAAGCAGACGAGCCATTTCATGTTTAGAAAAGATGTCTTGCTTGCAAATTGTGGTCCTAGAGAGGCATAGATATTTATTTTATTTTGTTGGTATTGTTTGTCGTGACTCCTTCTGTGAAGACTACCCCCACTGGATTTACTTTTAGTTAATATCATCACGCCTTTGGATCATTACTGGGAAGTTACCATGGAGTAGCACTGGTTTCCACTGCAGTACTGAACAAAATTTGCAACTTAAGGAATACTCCACCCAAAAATTATTTTATTTGATACGCTACTTACCTGACGTGGTCTGTAATGACGGCTGAGAAAAAAAAAGAATATCATATTTTCACAGAGAATGGAGATAAAGAGCTTCTAATAGACTCTAATAGGGACTCTACCGAGATCAATACTGAGCAATAGGAAATATCAATTAAGGTTCAATTAAGACCAAGGTTCAGGTTTAAGACCCAGTAGTTTACAAAGTTTTGTGTGACAGATAAATACTTCTGAAAGATAGGTAGTACAAGAACAAGAAAAATATTCACAAGGCATCAATGTTTTGAATTGAGGCAGGACTGTTGACCAATGAATGAGAGACAGAGATAGATCCTTAGTTTAAAATCCCAATGTTTTGTGTGGGATTTCCAGGTAAGCTGTAATAATTTAGAAACATTGTTACTGGAAACTCTAATTTAAACTACTTTGCTCAAAGTAAATTTCTTCAGATTTGATGGACATTCAAGCTGGCATGATGCACACCTTGTGAAATGTTCACTCAGGACAATGCAGCTAAGTAATTATGCACAGACATTTCTAATAATTGTCTTTAAGGTGTTTGACTGCTGTTGGGACAGGCTCTAACCCTAATGACTCTGAGTTGAATGGATGGTCAATATACAGTGCATCCGGAAAATATTCACAGCGCATCACTTTTTCCACATTTTGTTATGTTACAGCCTTATTCCAAAATGGATTAAATAAATTTCTTTCCTCAGAATTCTACACACAACACCCCATAACGACAATGTGAAAAAAGTTTACTTGAGATTTTTGCAAATGTATTAAAAATAAAAAAAATTGAGAAAGCACATGTACATAAGTATTCACAGCCTTTGCCATGAAGCTCAAAATTGAGCTCAGGTGCATCCTGTTTCCCCTGATCATCCTTGAGATGTTTCTGCAGCTTAATTGGAGTCCACCCGTGGTAAATTCAGTTGACTGTACATGATTTGGAAAGGCACACACCGGTCTATATAAGGTCCCACAGTTGACAGTTCATGTCAGAGCACAAACCAAACATGAAGTCAAAGGAATTCTCTGTAGACCTCCGAGACAGGATTGTCTCGAGGCACAAATCTGGGGAAGGTTACAAAAAAACAGGCACAGTGGCCTCCATCATCCGTAAGTGGAAGAAGTTCGAAACCACCAGGACTCTTCCTAGAGCTGGCTGGCCATCTAAACTGAGCGATCGGGGGAGAAGGGCCTTAGTCAGGGAGGTGACCAAGAACCCGATGGTCACTCTGTCAGAGCTCCAAAGGTCCTCTGTGGAGAGAGGAGAACCTTCCAGAAGGACAACCATCTCTGCAGCAATCCACCAATCAGGCCTGTATGGTAGAGTAGCCAGACGGAAGCCACTACTTAGTAAAAGGCACATGGCAGCCCACCTGGAGTTTGCCAAAAGGCACCTGAAGGACTCTCAGACCATGAGAAACAAAATTCTCTGGTCTGATGAGACAAAGATTGAACTCTTTGGTGTGAATGCCAGGCGTCATGTTTGGAGGAAACCAGGCACCGCTCATGAAGCATGGTGGTGGCAGCATCATGCTGTGGGGATGTTTTTCAGCGGCAGGAACTGGGAGACTAGTCAGGATAAAGGAAAAGATGACTGCAGCAATGTACAGAGACATCCTGGATGAAAACCTGCTCCAAAGTGCTCTTGACCTCAGACTGGAGCAACGGTTCATCTTTCAGCATGACAACGACCCTAAGCACACAGCCAAGATATCAAAGGAGTGGCTTGAGGACAACTCTGCGAATGTCCTTGAGTGGCCCAGCCAGAGCCCAGACTTGAATCCGATTGAACATCTCTGGAGAGATCTTAAAATGGCTGTGCACCGACGCTTCCCATCCAACCTGATGGAGCTTGAGAGGTGCTGCAAAGAGGAATGGGCAAAACTGGCCAATGATAGGTGTGCCAAGCTTGTGGCATCATATTCAAAAAGACTTGAGGCTGTAATTGCTACCAAAGGTGCATTGACAAAGTATTGAGCAAAGACTGTGAATACTTATGTACATGTGATTTCTCAGTTTTTTATTCTTAATAAATTTGCAAAAATCTCAAGTAAACTTTTTTTCATGTTGTCATTATGGGGTGTTGTGTGTAGAATTCTGAGGAAAAAAATGAATTTAAACCATTTTGGAATAAGGCTGTAACATAACAAAATGTGGAAAAAGTGATGTTCTGTGAATACTTTCCAGATACACTGTAAACTGAATCTGCTATGTAAACTGCAATCCCCAAGGTGAGGAATGTGAAGTCTATACAGCCATCAAAAGATAAAGCCGTATATAAACTGATGGTTAAACTAGTCTGCTGTTTATCTTTCACTGCAGCTGTATTCTAGAACGTTGAATAATACAACATTTTATAAATGGGTGGACTTATTAAAAAATAGTTATGTCCAAGGAAATGTAATTAATGTTTACATTTTAATATTCATAAATCATTTTTATGAATTTTTTATTAAGTACAGTTACAGTAAATCAAATGTAACCATAAGTCGTCAATACAAAATAAAATGGACATCCCAATATTCGTTTATATTTCATGGTCTTTCCCAAAACCATATTGTTATAGTGTAAATATAAAGTTGTCTTTGACCACAGATCGATCTGACTTCTTAAATCTGGTGATTCTTTATGTTGCTCATGCCTGTTGACAGCTACCACCACCACCACCACCACCAGCAACTCCATTTCTACTTAGCTCATACAGTTCTTCACCAATTTTAGCTAGTCTGCTTTTATACTCAAGCTTTTCATAATTGCACTTGGGTACTCCTTCAAAGCCATATATGGCTCCCCACCAACATGCAGCAATGACACCCGTTGAGTCACTGTCCCCTCCATGGAAAAATCCATGATGGGCAAGAGTGACCCATGAGCTACCAGCTTTCAGCAGGGCATCATATGCTATCATGGGAGCATCATGACCACTGCTTCCTGCCCAGCCTTGATAACTCAGTGTTGAATAAAAGACATCTCTTTCTACCGGACCATAGGCATCAGGGAATTTAGGCTGTGATTGGCCATCCAGAATTCCTCTTTCTTTAAGATAGTCATTCCATTTTTTTTCAAAATAATCCCTGAAAGAGAATACAACATTGTTAACAACAATATGTAGTGATAATACATTTGTCTACCAATAAGTGTAATTTTAATATTTTCAGTTTGCTTAATCCAATTCAGTATTTTGTGGTAGATGAAGCTCGTCCTCCTGGCAGCACTAGGTGGAAGGCAGGAAATACACCTGTGTGAGGTACTAGACCATCACAGGGCCCATTCATGTATATACACACACTGCAATTGGGCCAGTTTAAAATGGGCAGTATAGCTTGCATGTCTTTAGAAATGTGGGAGGAAACCCAATGCAGGCACTGGGGGAATAGGCAAACTCTATAAAGACAACAACCGGTGGGATTCAAACCCAGAAATGTTAAATCAGTGAAGAACCATGTCACTAACAAGCATATTTTTTTCTCAAAATAATTGTAAACTATACAGGACAAGCTAAGAATGTGACATTCAGTTACACACACTGTGGTTATATTATGTATACTGGGTCTACACACATTTTTCATACTAAAGGAAATGAATTCAGTTATTTTTTCTTCATTAATGAATGGCACTTACCATGTTTCCAGATTTTCTTGAACATCAAGTCCAGATTTTACTATGTAGCTTTTTGCTTTTGGCAAAACTTCCAGGAGACCCCTTCCCCACTCCTGAGGAGGCCTGCCATTCACAGCATAGGCTGTAAATAATGCTGCAGTTAATGCGCCGAGATAGCCTGTAGGGTGGTGATGGCTCAGTCTCCCACTCTCAATGCTCACTTCAATCAGGAGTTTTTCTTCAGAAGGTTGTGGAAATCGCAACCCAATGCACATGGCACGCATGGCAGCCCCACATCCTCCTCCTTTTGGATTAAATTTAAGATTCAGTCCACCTGGAATATCAGGGTTCAGTTTGTTCACCATATCTATACAGGTCTGACCTGGCAATGCAAAAGAGAGCATTACTGTTAGAAGAGACTGGTAGTAAAAATAATCACCAAAAATAACCATAAAACCAATATATTCTGTTATTATCATATCCTAAACAGCAACTTTTATATTTAAATATAAAAAATTCTCTTTAGAAATAGTACTAGCCATTATGAATTCAGTGAAAAGTCAAGATTCAAGATTGCCTGAAGAAGGGGCCTGAGTTGCCTCGAAAGCTTGCATATTGTAATCTTTTTAGTTAGCCAATAAAAGGTGTCATTTTGCTTGACTTTTCTTTAGAAATAAAGCATGAATGGCCTTTTCAAAATCACTAAAGGAAAGAAAATCCTTTACCTTAACTAAAAATCTCAGATGAAAAAAACATGTAAGTTTATGACTTTTAACCCGTTCAAGTCAAGTCAAACTTTATTTATAAAGCACATTTAAAACAGCCTAAACTGTACCAAAGTGCTAAACAAAATAAGCTAAAATAAACAGTTAAAATATATATGCACATAACAAAACCAAAACCATGACAAACTTTAAATAAAAGATATACTTAATATACCCCTCACACACACACTTACTTATGAATGTACATAAACCAACATATAAAAAAACCTCATACAGGGTCATAGGCCAGCGAAAAGTCTTTAGTCACTTTTAGGTCATTATTAATGTCAGGGACTAATGTCAGGGAAGACCTAATATAACAAGGTAAGCTAACAAAGAGAGGGAGCAGCCACTGCAAAAGCCCAATCCCAAGTTTGCTTCAACCTCAACCTTTGCACCACTTTTAGCATCTGGCTAGCAGACCGCTGTGCTCTTGTTGGTGTTTAAATGTGAAGGAGTTCTGAAAGGTAAGTTGGGGCCATTCCTTTCAAACATTAAAAAAAAAACAATTAACAAGATTTTAAAATCAGTTCTGTAGCAGACCTGAAGCCAATGGAGCGAGGTCAATATTGGTAAAAGGTGGTCACACTTTGCTAGAGCCTCTCAATAAGCAGCAAAGTTCTGGACTAGTTGCAGGTGTCATACTGATGCTTGATCAATAACTACATACAGAGTTGCACTAGTTTAAGCATAATGTTATAAAAGCATGAAGGGCCTTTTCAGAATCACTAAAGGAAAGAAAATCCTTTTCCTTAACTAAAAATCTCAGATGAAAAAAATACATATAACTAGAGTTTACCTATTTGTCGAATTTGAGTGAGCTGTCACAAATCACACCTAAGTTCCTAACTGAAGACTTCTGATGTATGGCAAGTGATCCAAGAACAGCGTCAGGAGCATTGGGCTTCCAAACATCACAATCTCTTATCATTAAGTTTAAGAATGTTCAATGCCATTCAGACTTTAATATCATTTAAACACACACATGGAGAGACTGCATTGTCTTGCTCTGCTTCGATTTCAGTGGCATCAGTATAGCAATGAATAGAGAAGCTGTACATTCCTGTTTATCAAGCTATTTTAGGACCTTTCGATTATATTAAAGACATATGTATAACATTAGGACATACCACTTACCTGTGTGTTGACTGGTATACAGTCATATGAAAAAGTTTGGGATTCTTTGGATTTTTGTTTATCATTGGCTGAGCTTTCAAAGTAGCAACTTCCTTTCAATATACGACATGCCTTATGGAAACAGTAGTATTTCAGCAGTGATATTGGATTAACAGAAAATATGCAATATGAATCATAACAAAATTAGACAGGTGCATAAATTTGGGCACCCCAACAGAGATACAGTGGTGTGAAAAACTATTTGCCCCCTTCCTGATTTCTTATTCTTTTGCATGTTTGTCACACAAAATGTTTCTGATCATCAAACACATTTAACCATTAGTCAAATATAACACAAGTTAACACAAAATGCAGTTTTTAAATGATGGTTTTTATTATTTAGGGAGAAAAAAAATCCAAACCTACATGGCCCTGTGTGAAAAGTAATTGCCCCTTGTTAAAAAATAACATAACTGTGGTGTATCACACCTGAGTTCAATTTCCGTAGCCACCCCCAGGCCTGATTACTGCCACACCTGTTTCAATCAAGAAATCACTTAAATAGGAGCTGCCTGACACAGAGAAGTAGACCAAAAGCACCTCAAAAGCTAGACATCATGCCAAGATCCAAAGAAATTCAGGAACAAATGAGAACACAAGTAATTGAGATCTATCAGTCTGGTAAAGGTTATAAACCCATTTCTAAAGCTTTGGGACTCCAGCAAACCACAGTGAGAGCCATTATCCACAAATGGCAAAAACATGGAACAGTGGTGAACCTTCCCAGGAGTGGCCGGCCGACCAAAATTACCCCAAGGCGCAGAGGCGACTCATCCGAGAGGTCACAAAAGACCCCAGGACAACGTCTAAAGAACTGCAGGCCTCACTTGCCTCAATTAAGGTCAGTGTTCACGACTCCACCATAAGAAAGAGACTGGGCAAAAACGGCCTGCATGGCAGATTTCCAAGACGCAAACCACTGTTAAGCAAAAGAACATTAGGGCTCGTCTCAATTTTGCTAAGAAACATCTCAATTATTGCCAAGACTTTTGGGAAAATACCTTGTGGACTGATGAGACAAAAGTTGAACTTTTTGGAAGGCAAATGTCCCGTTACATCTGGCGTAAAAGGAACACAGCATTTCATAAAAAGAACATCATACCAAGAGTAAAATATGGTGGTGGTAGTGTGATGGTCTGGGGTGGTTTTGCTGCTTCAGGACCTGGAAGGCTTGCAGTGATAGATGGAACCATGAATTCTACTGTCTACCAAAAAATCCTGAAGGAGAATGTCCGGCCATCTGTTCGTCAACTCAAGCTGAAGCAATCTTGGGTGCTGCAACAGGACAATGACCCAAAACACACCAGCAAATCCACCTCTGAATGGCTGAAGAAAAACAAAATGAAGACTTTGGAGTGGCCTAGTCAAAGTCCTGACCTGAATCCAATTGAGATGCTATGGCATGACCTTAAAAAGGCGGTTCATGCTAGAAAACCCTCAAATAAAGCTGAATTACAACAATTCTGCAAAGATGAGTGGGCCAAAATTCCTCCAGAGCGCAGTAAAAGACTCATTGCAAGTTATCGCAAACGCTTGATTGCAGTTATTGCTGCTAAGGGTGGCCCAACCAGTTATTAGGTTCAGGGGCAATTACTTTTCACACAGGGCCATGTAGGTTTGGATTTTTTCTCCCTAAATAATAAAAACCATCATTTAAAAACTGCATTTTGTGTTTACTTGTGTTATATTTGACTAATGGTTAAATGTGTTTGATGATCAGAAACATTTTGTGTGACAAACATGCAAAAGAATAAGAAATCAGGAAGGGGGCAAATAGTTTTTCACACCACTGTATTATATCAATACTTAGTTGAGACTCCTTTTGCAAATATAATAGCCTCTAGATGCCTTACTATAGCCTTTGATGAGTGTCTGGATTCTGGATGGAGGTATTTTTCACCATTCTTCCATACAAAATCTCTCCAGTTCAGTTAAATTTAATGGCTGCCAAGCATGGACAGCCTACTGCAAATCATCCCATAGATTTTCAGTGATATTCAAGTTAGGGGACTGTGACAGCCATTCCAGAACATTGTTCTTCTCCCTCTGCATGAATGCCTTTGTAGATTTTCGAACTGTGTTTTGGGTCATTGTCTTGTTGGAATATCCATCCCCTGCATAACTTCAGCTTTGTGACTGATGCTTGAACATTATCCTGAAGAATTTGTTGATATTGGGTTGATTTCATCCTACCCTCTAATTTAACAAGGGCCCCAGTCCCTGAACTAGTCACACAGCCCAACAACATGATGGATCCTCCAGCAAATTTGGCAGTAAGTAGCAGGTGTTTTTCTTGTAACGTGGTGATCTTCTTCTGCCATGCAAAGCGCTTTTTGTTATGACCAAATAACTCAATTTTTGTCTCATCAGTCCAAAGAACTTTGTTCCAAAATGAATCTGGCTTGTCTAAATGAGTATTTGCATACAACAAGTGACTCTGTTTGTTGCGTGAGTGCAGAAAGGGCTTCTTTCTCATCACCCTGCCATATAGATGTTCTTTGTTCAAATTGTGCTAAATTGTAGAACGATGTACAGATACACTATCTGCAGCAAGATGTTCTTGCAGGTCTTTAGAGGTGATCTGTGGGTCTCACAATCCTGCGCATATGCCGCTCCTGTATTTTTCTTGGCCTGCCAGACCTGGGTTTAACAGCAACTGTGCCTATGACCTTCCATTTTCTGATTACATTCCTTACAGTTAAATCTGACTGTTTAAACCTCTGAAATAGCTTTTTGTAGCCTTCCCCTAAACCATGATACTGAACAATCTTTGTTTTCAGATCTTTTGAGAGTTGCTTTGAGAATCCCATGCTGCCACTCTTCAGAGGAGAGTCAAAGGGAAGCACAACTTGCAACTGACCACCTTAAATACCTTTTCTCATGATTGGACACACCTGTCTATAAAGTTCAAGGCTTAACAAGCTAATCCAACCAATTTGGTGTTGCAAGTAATCAGTATTGAGCAGTTACATGCATTCAAATCAGCAAAATTACAAGGGGACCCAAATTTTTGCACAGCCAGTTTTTCACATTTGATTTAATTTCATACAACTAAATACTGCTTCACTAACGATCTTTGTTCGGAAAACACCCCAGTACTCCGATGTTCCTAGGAAATGAAAGACATACCACTGTTCTCTTTTTTGTTGAAAGTAAATTATTATACAGGCTGAGAGGGGTTCCCAAACTTTTTCATATGACTGGAAATCAAAAATTATTTAAATAGATTATGTACATGAACTTACTGTATCTTGACCCTTGTTCGCTCATTTTTATTCAATTGGCTACAGTAAATAGGCAGAGTGCACAGAGTCAGTTCCTTCAAGCTTATTGTAATAAAGACATCCATTTTTAGGGCTTCATTTGTAACAGTGACTTAAGCCATTATTTCTTTACTGAATATTTGCCCTGACACCCATCCTTCCACACACACACACACAACCAATTGGGGCTAATCGAGAATTACCAACTAAAAGAAACGCATGTCTTTGGGAAGCTGGAGAAAAAGGATATATAAACTCCATGTAAATAATGACTTGGGCAGGGATTTGATCCAGGACACTGGATCTGTGAGCCAGTAGCACTAACCACTTTGCCACTCAATTAAGAAAATATTTTAAAAGTACTTTACTAGTAAATGGTATGAAAAATATGTTAATGCAAAATATGGCCCAAAATTAAATGAATCCCAAACCTCCCCCAATAATAAAAAAAAAAAAAAAGCTTTGTGGAGGTGTCTTGTGGACTTGTTGGCCATCAAGTACCACATTTACAGCAGACATTTGAGATGCAGGCTACTAATGAATTCCAAGTTTATAGAATTAAAGTCACCGCTTTGCACAAGAATTCTGGGCAACCTTTTCTTGCACTCGTCGATGTGCACAGGCACAAATTTGAACATGCGCATGAGCCACAGGATTCCCAAAAGAAGTAAATTGCACATATCCCCTCTGCAAATGTTTCACCAATTAAAAAAAAACTACTTGCTAGAGTTTTGAAAAGTGAAAGTGACACTTTTAAATTCAAGACAGATAAATAGACAGAGCTTTATTTGTCAGTAGTAGGAAATTTCACAATATATTTAAATGTTGTGTTTGGAGGAACATTACAGAGAAAATTAAATACATAAATAAATAAGCAATAAAAGCCATATTCTGTGACACATTATTTATGCTCACATTATTTTATTTATTGTCTCATTTCACATTAGTTTTATTTGTCTATTTATTTATTTAGTTTATTAAGTCTGAAGTATTCCTCCATATGTTAGACAATTCTATTATCTGCTGAATTTAGAGTTTTGGATTTACTTTATTTCAAGTGTGCAATAAACAGTGAAGTACCAATTTCTGTTGACCCACTGTATGCAAAAAAATGCAGTTACATCAGAAGATCTTTTAACATACAACTTGTTCTTTTCTCGTTTGTAACTTTTACTTCTCGACTCCATCTCTTCCTAAACATGCCTCTTGTGGGCTCAGGTACATTTTGTTGCCCTTTAATCATAAAAAGGGATTGTCTCGATGCTTTAGAACTTTGAAGATATGTGAGAAGACACGTGTCCACAGAGTGTTCTGGTAAAATCAGTGAAGCTGTTCTAACGCATGGGCAAGAGACACTGTAAACCCAGTGGAACATCAGGTAGGTGGGTGGTTGCCTCTTTTTCATGGTAAACTATCTTCAAAAACAGTAAACAAGTCATTACATTTGGGGGGGGGGAAGGAATATCAGGCATAGGTGCCACTGCTTCCATGTCTCGCTCTCATCACAATTTTGTAATTATGTACCCATTTATAGCACGTATTTTAATGTTGAGTGGACAGCTCTTCAGTTATTAAATGCATCACACTTTTCTTTGGCTACTATTTAAGCAATAAGGAAAAAATTAAGAGGTCAGAGTTTCAAAAAGCAGGTAAATTCGTATTAAGCAGGACGACGAATGTTAATTAGCCGCAGCACTAATAAGAAAGTTACCTCCAGCCACTGTGCCTCTCCAGGGTCTGAATTTGACACCCTTACAGTGTAGAACAGTTTTTTCAGCCTTCTATAAAGTGCAGCATTTGATAGTAAGTTTTTAAATTCCCACCTTCTTACTTTTGATACTCTTAACAGTTTTTCTTCTTACAATAATGAACTACACATAAAAGTGAGCTCTCACTTTAAGGTGTTTTCATCCTCCTATGCACTTTTGTAATACGTCTTTAAACATTTTATTTTTCAGTTAATACTCACCGTTCACATGTATCAGTCAAAAGCACATCATATTCAAGTTCCCATGCAAACAAATGCTCCCTGAATTTCTTTCCATACAGTTACAAATTACTGCATTCTCTGGCACTACATTTATTCTTTTGGTGAAAATAAAATAATTACTGTATTTCAATGAAGAAGGAATCATAGCCAAATGGGCTCAGGTCTAAACTCTCACTTGTGAGGACTAATTTTATTTGTATAAGGCTGGGTTGCATCACAAAAGGTCTGTGGTTAAAAAATTGCTAATTAAGAATTGCTGAAGCAAAGCTCTAAGATTAAATAGCCAGGCGTGGTCAGTGCTGCTGGTGGTCAGTACTAAGATCACATGAGTAAGTGAAATCCTTTAGACAGAAATCTTAGCCAGTGTTTCAGAAAGCTGTCAGAAGTATTACACGGCAGCATTACAAAATTTTCATGTGAAATGTGCACATTCTCTCCATGTCAGCCTGGGCTTTCTTCTAGGTGCTCCAGTTTTTCCTCCCTCATCCCCCATATATGTAGGTTAGGTTCAATGGTAGCTGTGAATTGCCCACTGCGTGAGTGTGCCCGGTGATGGACTGGCACCTTAACTCAGACGGTCTGGCAGAATTGGCTCCAGCCCTTCAGTAACCCCATTTGGGTTTTGTATGTTTGAGGTTTAAGATGTTCTTAGCATTCTCATTTGTAATGTTTACCCTGATTTTTTGCAATGGGTATCTAAAACCTTGAACTGCATTTTAACACAGTGCATGGCATCTCTTACAGATTTAGGTATAGATGACACCATGATGAAAAAAAAAAAGAGAGTTGCATAATTACTGTTAAGGACACAGAAAAATAGGTAGCAGAAAATATCACACAGGTTTTTGACTATATTTGTAATAAACACTTGGAAAACATAATGTGATGAAGAAATAAGTACATTTTCATGAGTTCTGCTCAAGGTTGCGCAAGTCATGTATGCTTTTTGGAAGAATGTGGATGTGATGAAGTAAAAGGTGTATTTTGTAAAACCAGTATTTCAGATGCTTTTAAGCAGATCTTTAATATGATTTCTAATTTGCCATGTAAACCCATCATTCCAATTATAGATCTCAGTTTATTGACCTCTGAGAAATCTGATTAACAGAGGTAGATTTCTCCAAGAATAACTCAATTATGTATCTATATAAACCCTTAGCTGAGTTACTATTAAGACTTTTGTAATCTGTGCATATCGGCTGCACTCTGCCTATTTGGGGGACTACATTGTTAATCTCTCTCAATATTTCAGAAATCAATACATTTATGTTAAAGAGCTGAATGTACAGTTCTAAACTCCATCAATATGATCTCAAGAGCAGGTTAACACATTAAAAGTAACATGCATTATGTAGTCTAATTACTTTTTAAAATAATGAGTAAGCTAATGAAATAAAGATATCTCATTGAAATAAAAATACCTGCATTGTGGTTATTCCAGCAGCACTGGGTGTAACGCAAGAAGCACATGTACCAGGTCCTTTCTAGGGCTCAGTTGCACAGGCAAACAGAAAAAAGCTGCATGCAGTCTGGTAACATAAACCTATAAATAAAGTGTCAATTTGACTAAACATATTTGTAAAACACAAGAAAATCATCACAGACATCATGCTTCTTTTCGGATTTATGTTGCCCGATGCTGACACTTGTATTGTGTTGTACATTAAAGGATAAAACTTTAGAGAATTTTTACATGTGTTCTTATATAGTGTTCATTATGTAAAGAGGTAGTTTGGGTGGCAGGGACCATAAGTAACATTACCCATTGCCGTAACAGGTTTATCCAGTACTGTTTTGAATTGATCACAGCATTATGTTAGGCTATGTTGCAGTGTATTTTTTTAAGAGCTTTCTTGTGATGTCTGAGGGCAAACTCTGGTTTTGATTAAGATTACATGGTTTTGACCAGGAAGTTTAGGGAGTTGAGTGTGCAATTATTAAACTGCATTTAGAGTTTTGGGAAATGGAACTTATTTTCAAGAAATGTGTCTAAGCATGTGTGATAAAAGTCATCATTAATTGAATAAGCACTTATTTGGAATGGAAAAAATAAGCTTTGATTTCAGCTTTAGAAAGCAATGTAATAATCAAAGCTCTACATCCAGAATTTTGCAACATGACATTCTCCAACCCGCTTAGTTTACAATTGACATGTCTTTGTGGATGGAGGAAATACCACCCCGACATGCAGTTCGAACATGCAGACTCTGTGTGGACAACGGCCAGGAGCAGGATTCGAACACAGGATGCTGAATTTGTGAAGCAGCATCCACTGACAACTGGGCCACTGTGGGTGACCAACAGACAACCATCCATTATCCATCCCACTATATCCCAACTACAATCCCAGCCAACACAGGGTGCAGGGTAGCAGGAAACAAACCCCGGCAGGGCCGGTCACACACACACGCACACACCAAATCGCCAATGCACCTAACCTGCATGTCTTTGGACTGTGGGAGGAAACCGGAGTACCCAGAAGAAACCCACGCAGACACAGGGAGAACATGCAAACTCCACGCAGGGAGGACTCGGGAAGCGAACCCGGGTCTCCTAACTGCGAGACAGCAGCGCTACCCACTGCGCCACCATGCCACCCATGACCAATAGACACATTCTGCAAAAGCCAAATGGTTTGCACTTACTATTTATTAAAAACGCAAGCAGATGAATTAGTAGAGATTCATATAAGCGGTTATGAAACAGTAATAAAAAAAAAATCTATGGATGCCCTATAACATAATTTTGGTGAACACTCAACAAACTTGAGAAATTTATAGACATATAAGATGTCATGACAGTATAACTCTGGATAGTTAGTGAAGCAATTGTAGTGAAGTGGATAGGGCATAGGAATATAAACCACAAGTTGTTGATTGAGTATCTAGCTCTAATCATATACTCTATCAACCAAGTCCAGGGTGATAGGAGTCCTGAGCCCACCCAAGCAATACTGGTTGCAAGACAGGTGCCAATCCTGGACAAAGCACCATTCATCAGAGGGTATACTTAACACATAAATGCCTCCTGAGATGGAGTTAATTTAGCATTGATTGATAGTTTTGTTTCTTTGTTGAGAAAAGATCTTGCTAGTTAAAATTTGAACTTTTTAAACAATTAAAACAGAACTCTTTCTAAAGTGGATTACCTGGAGCCCTATTTTTCATGTCAGACAAGCAGAGTTTGTAATTCTTTGCCATAATCTTGTAGAGTTCAAGTAGGTTGGGCTTCTTCCCTGCCTTTATTAGCGCTTCACCAGTGGCCAGATGCATTACTGTGTCATCACTCACAATCCACTTATCAATATCCACTGCTTCTAGTCCTCCCATTGCAGCAAGTTCATTCAGAATTATTGTCCCACTCTTACAGAACTCCCACTTGCCAATTTTGTATCCCAAGGCGTCTCCAACTCCACTTAGCACCATTGAGGCCTGGTATCTATCTTTCAAAGACATTTTAGCAACAGGCTACCTGAAACAAAAAACAGAATAGATTTATAACTCAAAAAACATTACACAATGCATGTATTTTGCACTCTAATGAAAATTAACTTTAGGTATACTGGGAAAACATGAATATTTCCTCTACATGTCATATTCTAGCTGTTATCACAATGTGAGTGCCCCCCGATTCCCCCCTTCCAAATAACGAATCTGAGGAATTCTTAATATATCAAACCTTAATTACTGAAATGGCATACAACATATGGATAAAATAAGAAAGACTAACAAACGATTAAAAGAACAGACTATTTAAAGTAATACATTACTGCATATTATTGGTGGTGGCCTGTCTGCTTACCCATACCTCAAATACAGCATAACTAAGTAACATAAATATTCTTGTGGCCTTGAAACCCCTGCAGATTTTGTTTGGTTTTTTTTTTTTGGCCTTTGGGATAGATTTTGTTGTTGTTTTTTTTTTGCTTTTTCTGTCCTCCTGGCCAGACCTTCCTTTATTGTTTGTCACTTAGTGTTGCTTAATCTCATTTTTATATTTTTCTTTCTTTCTTTATCTTGTAAAACACTTTGAGTTACATCATTTGTATAAAGATGTGTTATATAAATAAATGTTGTTGTTGTTTTAAAATCCATTTTGATGACATATTGTAGTTTAAGGTATTTGTCAAACTTTTTATGCAAAATACATCCATCAAACTGTTCTCTTTAAAAGATATGTTCAATGTTATATACTGTAGATGCTTCATCTATTTCTGAATCCCATGAGGTTATACAGTTTCTAGATGTAGAAAAGACTAGCTGAACTGGATTACTGATTTGTCACTTTGTGTAAATGGTGGTATGGACCTCAAACATACACATTGTTTAAAACATACTCTATTTTGTTTGGTCCAGGTAAGATTTAATTATTAAATGATTCATTTTTGACTTTATAGTGTGGACTTAATAATTATGTCCTCTATCTCCACCTCTTTTTGCATTTGCAGATGTACCAGTAGTGCCACTCATCATTTACTCAGCCAATCAATCGGATGATTATCCATCCATCCATTTTCCAACCCGCTGAATCCGAACACAGGGTCACGGGGGTCTGCTGGAGCCAATCCCAGCCAACACAGGGCACAAGGCAGGAACCAATCCCGGGCAGGGTGCCAACCCACCGCAGGACACACACAAACAAACACACACTAGGGCCAATTTAGAATCGCCAATCCACCTAACCTGCATGTCTTTGGACAGTGGGAGGAAACCGGAGCGCCCGGAGGAAACCCATGCAGACACGGGGAGAACATGCAAACTCCACGCAGGGAGGACCTGGGAAGCGAACCCAGGTCTCCTAACTGCGAGGCAGCAGTGCTACCAACTGCGCCACCGTGCTACCCATCGGATGATTAGAGAATTCTAAACAACACACATGATCAAAAGGTATCTCTTTACTCTGATAGCATTCTACGTAAAATAGCTGATATGGACTCATCAATTTCACATGTTAAATGTAATGGAAGAATTCTGCTAGATGTCTGGGTTTAAGAGTAGTCTCAGCAAAATTCTTCCCTGTTAATGCAACCACATCCATTCAAATCTGAATGTTTCCTATTTACAGTCTCACATCAGTTTACAAACCTATTGTATACAATCACAAAAACAACATACAAATTAATCCATATTTAATTTTTATTATTTTAACATACTTTTATAACTCCTCCTTGAACCGTCACCTTATCGTGGTGGAGGGGTTTGCGTGTCCCAATGATCCTAGGAGCTATGTTGTCCGGGGCTTTATGCCCCTGGTAGGGCCACCCAAGGCAAACTGGTCCTGGGTGAGGGATGAGACAAAGAGCGGTTCAATAAACCTCCAATGAAAATAAAAACTGGACAACGTTTTCCCTTGCCCGACGCTGGTCACGGGCCCCCTCTGGAGCCAGGCCTGGAGGTGGGGCTCGATGGCGGCGCCTGGTGGCCGGGCCTGCACCCATGGGGCTCGCCGGGCACAGCCGAAGAGGTAACGGGTCCTCCTCCCCATGGGCTCACCACCTATGGGAGGGGCCAAGGAGGTTGGGTGCAGTGTGAGTTGGGTGGTGGCGGGCGGGACCTTGGCGGTCTGATCCTCGGCTACAGAAACTGGCTCTTGGGACGTGGAATGTCACCTCTCTGAAGGGGAAGGAGCCTGAGCTAGTGCGCGAGGTCGAGAGGTTCCGGCTAGATATAGTCGGACTCACCTCGGCGCACAGCTTGGACTCTGGAACCAATCTCCTTGAGAGGGGCTGGACTCTCTACCACTCTGGAGTTGCCCCCGGTGAGAGGCGCCGAGCAGGTGTGGGCATACTTATTGCCCCCACTGGAGCCTGTGCATTGGGGTTTACCCGGTGGACGAGAGGGTGGCCTCCCTCCGCCGGGTGGGGAAGGGTCCTGACTGTTGTTTGTGCGTATGCCCGAACAGCAGTTTGGAGTATCCACCCTTTTGGAGTCTCTGGAGGGTTGCTAGAGGGCATACCTTCTGGGGATTCCCTCGCTTTGCTGGGAGACTTCAATGCTCACGGGCAATGACAGTGAGACCTGGAAGGGCGTGATTGGGAGGAATGGCCCCGATCTGAACCCGGCGTGTTTTGTTATTGGACTTCTGTGCTCGTCACGGATTGTCCATAACGAACACCATGTTCAAGCATAAGGGTGTTCATATGTGCACTTGGCACCAGGACACCCTAGGCCTCAGGTCGATGATCGACTTTGTGGTCGTGTCGGACTTGCGCCATATGTCTTGGACACTCGGGTGAAGAGAGGGGCGGAGCTGTCAACTGATCACCACCTGGTGGTGAGTTGGCTTCGATGGTGGGGAAGATGCGGTCAGACCTGGTAGGCCCAAACGTGTTGTGAGGGTCTGCTGGGAACGGCTGGCAGAGTCCCTGTCAGAAGTAGCTTCAACTCCCACCTCCGCAGAACTTCAACCACGCCCCGAGGGAGGTGGGGACATTGAGTCGAATGGGCCATGTTCCGTGCCTCTATTGTTGAGGCGGCTGACGGAGCTGTGGCCGCAAGGTGGTCGGTGCCTGTCGTGGCGGCAATCCCGAACCCGTTGGTGGACACCGCGTGAGGGATGCTGTCAAGCTGAAGAAGGAGTCCTATAGGACTTTTTGTCCTGTGGGTCTCTGGAGGCAGCTGATAGGTACCGCAGGCCAAGCGGAGCGCGGCTTCGTTGTTGCTGAGGCAAAACTCGGGCATGGGAGGAGTTTGGAGGCCATGGAGAACGACTTTGGATGGCTTCGAGGAGATTCTGGTCCACCGTCCGGCGTCTCAGGAGGTGGAAGCAGTGCAGTGTCAACACCGTATATAGTGGGGATGGTGCGCTGCTGACCTCACTTCGGGCGTTGGGGTCGGTGGGAGGAGTACTTGAGACCTCCTCAATCCCACTAACATGCCTTCCAATGAGGAAGCAGAGCCTGGGGACTCTGAGGTGGGCTCTCCCATCTCTGGGACTGAAGTCACCGAGGTGGTCAAAAACTCCTTGGTGGCAGGGCCCCGGGTGGATGAGATACCCGAGTTCCTTAAGGCTCTGGATGTTGTAGGACTGTCTTGGTTGACACGCCTCTGCAACATCGCATGGACATCGGGACAGTGCCTCTGGATTGGCAGACCGGGGTGGTGGTCCCCTCTTTAAAAGGGGACGGAGGGTGTGTTCCAACTATAGAGGGATCACACTCCTCAGCCTCCCTGGAAAAGTCTATTCGGGGTTCTGGAGAGGAGGGTCCGTCGGATAGTGAACCTCGGATTCAGGAGGAACAGTGTGGTTTTCGTCCTGGTCGGAACAGTGGACCAGCTCTTCACCCTTAGCAGAGTCCTGGAGGGTGCATGGGAGTTTGCCCGACCGGTCTACATGTGTTTTGTGGACTTGGAAAAGGCATTCGACCGTGTCCCTCGGGAATCCTGTGGGGGTGCTCGGGAGTATGGGGTACGGACCCCTGATAAGAGCTGTTGGTCTCTGTACAACCGGTGTCAGAGCTTGGTCCGCATTGCCGCAGTAAGTCGAGCCCGTTTCCAGTGAGAGTTGGACTCCGCCAGGGCTGCCCTTTGTCACCGATTCTGTTCATAACTTTTATGGACAGAATTTCTAAGCGCAACCAGGGTGTTGAAGGGGTCGGTTTGGTGGACTCAGGATTGGGTCACTGCTTTTGCAGATGATGTTGTCCTGTTTGCTTCATCAGGCCGTGATCTTCAGCTCTCTCTGGATCGGTTCGCAGCTGAGTGTGAAGCGGCTGGGATGAGAATCAGCACCTCCAAATCCGAGCATGGTCCTCAGCGGAAAAGGGTGGAGTGCCCTCTCAGGGTTGGGGGAGAGATCCTGCCCCAAGTGGAGGAGTTCAAGTATCTCGGGGTCTTGTTCACGAGTGAGGGAAGAATGGAGCGTGAGATCGACAGGCGGATCGGTGCGGCATCCGCAGTGATGCGGGCTCTGCATCGGTCTGTCGTGGTGAAAAAGGAGCTGAGCCGTAAGGCAAAGCTCTCAATTTACCAGTCGATCTACGCTCCTCCCCTCACCTATGGTCATGAGCTATGGGTAGTGACCGAAAGAACGAGATCGCTAATACAAGCGGCTGAAATGAGTTTCCTCCGCAGGGTGTCTGGGCTTTCCCTTAAAGATAGGGTGAGAAGCTCAGTCATCCGGGAGGGGCTCAGAGTAGAGCCGCTACTCCTCCGCATCGAGAGGAGTCAGATGAGGTGGCTCGGGCATCTGATCAGGATGCCTCCTGGACGCCTCCCTGGTGAGGTGTTCCGGGCACGTCCAACCGGGAGGAGGCCCGGGGAAGACCCAGGACACGCTGGAGGGACTATGTCTCCCGGCTGGCCTGGGAACGCCTTTGGGATTCTCCGGAAGAGCTGGAAGAAGTGGCCGGGGAGAGGGAAGTCTGGGCCTCTCTGCTTAAGCTGCTGCCCCGCGACCCGACCTCGGATAAGCGGAAGAGAATGGATGGATGGATGGATACTTTTATAAACTTCAGGAGCATGTTCAAAAAGATCTCACTAGCAAATTTATCATCATCCACACATGGGAGCATCAATACCAATAGAATAAGTTGTCAACATCATCTTCATCACTGATTTAATGGGCATTTTTTGCATCTACTCTGGTTACTCAATTGCAAATCTTGTTTTCTCTACTCTCAACAGTCCTGGGGATCGTTTGGGACGAGACACATTCTTTTCATACTATATGATGCCGTCTACATCTTCCTTTGCCTTTCTCTTGCACCTACTCACCCAATTCACCCAAGCCTACCACTCTCTGTGCCCTTGGTCTGTTTCTCCTCAGTACATTGTGTTTTGTTTATCTCTGAACTCAGCATTCATCTTCTTTACAAATCTAGATTTAGTTATAACATTGGTTAAAACAGAACAAGAACCTATTAAAATTATGTTTCAAACATGAAAAGCAGAGAGACGCATGGCTTTACCCAGTTTACCTTTTTGGTGCACACTTTGAGATTATGAAAGGAAATATATAGCACTGAAACCAAACTGGCATGGTTATCTATGGAAAAAGATCTTGCACGTCTTCCTCATTATACATTATCCTCTATGTGCTAATATCTACAAACTCTAGTAAGCACAGCAAATCTTCTTTGGTTTGGCATTTGTGCAGCCGACATGTGTGGGCAGAAGTGTACTATCAATGACACCTTCACAAAGTAGCCTACATTTCCTCCCACGTTAAAATACAGTGTACAATATATAACACTAATGTTGAATCAGTCCTATAATTTTGATTTTGTTTTCAATACCAGCTTTTGGACCTCAGTACCTATAGCAAAATAGTTTGGAATGAAATAACGGATAATTCCAAACCCCCAGTCTTTCTCCAGGCTCCCTTGTGTACTGCACAATTGTTCCTCTTTCTGGTGTGCTGTGTCATCACTTTTTACTGCTTCTCTCTTGATGGCCATAAAGTCCCAATCACAAGAAGCAATATCCCCCATGAATTCCCGATTCCATTGGTGCGAAGTTTGGGGTGGTTTGGAGGTCCCAAAGCAATAAGGAGCAAGTAAATTAATTTTGTCAAATCTATGAAACTGAGGATTTTCCACAATCACAATAGCAAGGGGCAGCAGATTGATTGTAAAGTTGACATTGACAGTGCCCTTTATAAGGTTTGGGACAAAAAAAGCATTTTTCTTTGACTTACTGTAGACACTCGCGTATAAGTCGAAAAATGTATGCCTTAAAATTCATTCAAAAAAAAAAAAAAACAGGGTCAACTTATCCACGGGGCAACACAATTTTCCATAGAATTTGGGTAATGGCACAGTGCACAGTGCTTTTATTTAAAACAGTCAATCAAAATCAGTGTTCAAAGTAAACAGTGCAGTGATTCAAAAGAACTCTTCATTAAATAAATAATCCATAAAGCAAACATGGAGGTTTAAAAATCAATAAAATAGAAAAACAATCCTTTAAAAACCCGGCCTAACACCCAGGTTTCCACACAGCTGCCTGCGAGCGCTCGTTCGCCCACTCACACCGTCACTCTCTCGCTCTCCTGCTTTCTCCAGCCACCTCCGTCTTTCTTTCTCTTCCTTGTTTTTTTTTACTCCGTATTTCCTTCCTCTCTAACTGACTTGCGCTTCTCTTTATATGCAGAGAGGACATAGCAGCTGCAGCACATTAGCCACAGGAACAATCATGGATGTGGGCAGTCCCTCACCTGTGCACTAGGTGAGAAACGCCCACACCTCAGATCGCCCTGCGGCTCGCTAAGTCGCGAGTGCGGTGATTATTTATTTAAAAACTAAAACGCCCTTTGCTAAGAGAGCTGTGGACCCATAACGCCACATAAGCCTTTGTTGGAATTTCAAGCATCAGCTGGCTGGTGTACGCGGTTTATGAACAGATATGGGCTGTGCCTTCGTCAGCAAACAAAAATAGTGCAGAAGCTGCTGAAAGATCGAGAAGAAAAGGTCAGTTCCTTTCATAAATTTATTATCAAGCAAAGACAAAGGCATGA
The DNA here is from genome assembly GCF_016835505.1 of Polypterus senegalus. Taxonomy (NCBI): domain Eukaryota; kingdom Metazoa; phylum Chordata; class Cladistia; order Polypteriformes; family Polypteridae; genus Polypterus; species Polypterus senegalus. The sequence goes on along the minus strand of NC_053159.1, from coordinate 69,698,652 downwards.
CTTGGATCTCAGTAATATTGATAACATGGATGAAACGCCAATGACATATGCCGGGGAATCGAACTGTAGCAGGTATTGGTGAGAAGACCGTACTTATTAAGACAACGGGTCACGAAAAAACCCAAGTTTTACCCTCGACTTAAATATGGGTCATAACAAATTTCGTAATTTTCGGCTTAAAAATACACTCGACTTATCTGCGAGATCGACTATTACGCGAGTATCTACGGTACCGCTCTGCTCCAGATTTTAAAATTACAAATCAAACAATTTAGATGTGATTAAATTGCACATTGCAGACTTTAACGATATCTGCATACATTTCAATCACACTATGTAGAAATGACAATACTTTTTTTATATCTACTTCCTCTCCACATGCCCCATTTCAGGGAACCATAATATTTGGGACATAGCCATGGCAGGTATATTAAAGCAGTCATATTTAGTACTTGCATACATATTTAGTACTTCTTGAATGCAGTGACTGCTTGAGGTCTGTGATTCATAGACATCACCAGGTGCTGAGTATCTTCTCTGGTGATGTTCTGCCAAGCCTAAAATGCAGCCATCTTCAGCTCCAGTCTGTTTCAGGGGCTTGTCCCCTTACGTTTTCTCTTCAGCATATTGAAGACATGCTCAATTGGATTTAAATTGGGTGATTGGCTTGGCCATTCAAGAAATTTCCATCATTTGCTTGAAAAACTCATGTGCACTATATTAGCACTATGTCTGGGATCATTACTTTGTTGTTGGAATGAAGTGAAATCCAGGGAGTTTGGTTGCATTTACTGCAGCTTGAGTAGATTAGATGTTTCTGTTTTGAGAGAATAAATTTGGAGGTGACGATAGTTGAGTATTTTGTTTGCAGTGTACATTGAAATATATAACGATTTGTTTTAGAAATGTCAGAGACTGCTGAAATGGTCAAGTAAGTGGGCAGAATGTTCTGGGGGGATGGTTCAAGAAACTGGCTGACGCACCTAATAAGACTTGCTAGTTGGCATGTATACAGTTTTCATAACTGAAAAAGAGCTGAATTCAAGAGATACTGAAAAACAAGGATATAGCAGGAAAAGATTTTTATTTTAGGATGAGTAAGCATTAATTCAGCACTGTTATACATATTCAATTGTATATAAATATAAACCTCCACCTGTAATTCAGCCGTCATGCATATTCAATTGTATATAAATATAAACATTCACCTGTAATTCAGCACTGTTATACATAGTCAACTGCTTATAAATATAACCCTCTACCTGTACTCTTTGATCATTCTGACCATGCTGTAACAGACTGTTGTGATGGATGCTCCATTTTCAACCTGATGCTGCAAGTGTGAATAATTGACGCAGAAGGACAAGCTTTTTCTGCCTGACTGACTCAAAAAGGTTTTATCAAACTTGTCTCAGTAGAGTAAAATATACTTTCTTTAATTAAGATGTTGATTTCTACCACATTATACACCTCAGAATTCATTGTGCAACTGCCGTCAGCAGTTCCATCATCACTGAAGACCAGTGTGCCAGTACCTGTGGTAGTCATACATGCCCAAGCCATAACACCACCACCATGTTTAACGGATGAGTTGGTCTGTTTTGGATCTTGGGCAGTTCCTTTTCATCTTCACACTTTGCTCTTGCCATCACTCTGATACAGGTTCATCTTTGTCCACAAGACCTTTTTCCACAATTCTGTAGGCTCTTTTACGTACTTATTTTACAAATTGTAATCTGGCCATCCTGTTTTTGTGGCTAACTAGTAGTTAGGTAACTAGTGGCCTACCAGTCCTTTTGTGATTACTGAGCTCACCAGTTAATTTCTTAATGATATTCCAGACAGCTGATTTAGGTAATCCTAAGGTTTTACAAATATGTCTAATGGTTTTATTCTTGTTTATCAGCCTCCTAATGACTTCTTTGACTTTTATTGGCACAGCTCTTCTCCTCATGTTGAACAATGGCACCTACAGACACCAAAGTAGATGCAAGCCTAGGAATTTTATGAAGCAACGAAACTCACCTGAGTAATCACAAACACCTGTGGCACCAATTGCTCCAAACATTGTGGTGCCCTGAAATGGGGGGACTGTGTGGAAAGTGCTGTAATGTCAACATTTTAGAGGGGAAATAATAGATCATTATTTGGAATACATACATTTCATGAGTGTTCCATGTCTACAACAATCCATGTAAACACATTGTTAAAACAGAAACGTTTTTCATATTTTACTAATAAATGACAAAATGTCAACATGAACTGAATAATGTATGAAGGCTGAAGTCCAAATATCAAATAAGCACTTTCACAAAAGGTGCAAGTGCAATGCGACAGCTTCCATGATGCAGCGATAAAAACTGCTGACTGACCGCAGGATTGATCCTGGGTGCCACGCAAATTTACCATTTTGAGTAGTGAGCTGCACTTATTGTTAATATTGTGCAATAAAAACATACTGTACATTTGATCTGCGTCTGTAACAGCCGGTGTTAATTTTTAGAACTTGTAAAAGTTAGTGGGTTTTTTACTTTTATTCTCTCAGTCGCGATCACCATACAGACCACCCACCCCAACCACAGATCTGACGTGCTTAGTTTTTAATTGAAACTGGGAATAACTATAGATGTGAGTTGTGTTTTGAGACAATGGAACTGGAAATTCTCTGAACTGGGGATAATAGGAACCACAGCACAGAGAGAAGTGTGTACATTGCAACAGGTACACATGTCGTAGATGTAGGAAGGAAGGTCCTTGGGTGTGTGGGAACTGTTAACATTTGAATTTGATGATTGCATATAGTGCTGAACTGACCCCTCTGTACTATTCTTTCCTCTGCATGTCCCGGAGTACAAAAAAAACATGTGGAGACTGGCCACATATACCTATGTCTCTGTTTTTTGTCAGTGAGCCTTTGACATCATGGACCATAAGGTGCATACTAATTCAGCATGAGCAGGAACACTCAAGAATAAAACTAAATAAAAAAAAATTCTAGCGACAATGAGATACAAAGAAGGCAGATTCACCAGCATTTGTGCGTCAGCTTTTATCCCTCCTGAACAGAGAATTTCCAGTTCCATTGTTTCGAAACACTACTCACATCTATAGTCATTCCCACTTTCAAATAAAAAGTAACATGGTGTCAAATCGTTTGTATCGTGATATAAATCTACACCAGCCGTTACAGATGCAAATCAAATGTATGTTTTTATTGTATAATATTAACAATAAGAGCAGCTATCTACTCAAAGTGGTAAATTTGCGCAGTACCCAGGGTCAATTCTGTGGCCTTCCGATTACAAGTCAGCAGTTCTTACTGCTGCACCACGGAAGCTGTTGTATTGCACTTGCACCTTTTGTGAAAGTGTTTATTTGATATTTGGACTTCAACCTTCATATATTATACAGTTCATGTTTACATTTTGTAATTTATTACTAAAACATGAAAAATGTTTCTATTTTAATGATGTGTTTACATAGATTGTTGTAGACACGGAGCACACATGAAATGTATGTATTCCAAATAACGATCGATTATTTCCCTTTTAAAACTCCACCACTACACTCTAAGATAATCAAGGCTTGAACTGGGAGAACTTCTTGTACTTTCTGCAGCGGCCTGGGGGATGGTATAACAGGCTGCTTGCTGTTTGTGTTGGTCGACAAATTTACAAGGCAAAAGACACTGACGGAGAGGTGTGAAGGGATTTAAGGTGGGCTGGATTTACGAGTTTTTTTGTAGGCTTTGGTAATTCTAGTGTTAATCACGTCAAAATTGTATGATTTGTAATTTTAGATAGTGGAGCATTGGGGTACATCAAAAAAATGTGTGTCTTTGTGTTAAACATGGAGGGCGGACTGTATTTCCGGTACTGTTTTAAAATTTGTTTTTTCCGTGCTTATTCAGTATTCATTTCATGCAACCTTATATGACACAAACAAGATATTTAGATGCTTATTGATTATTATGATGTTTATTATTATTATGTGCATCTTTTGAACAAATTTATTTTAAATAGAACCTCTTATAAAACATTTCTACTATAAACATTCAAGCAGAAATGTCATTAAAACCATAGGGTTTCCTCATCCTTCCTCCATTATCTATTATGGAGATCACCATAAAATAATAACAAATAAAGGAAATACTTCAAGAGAACATTTAACAATACCACACAACAAAGTAGAATGCATTCTTGCTCAATTTGTGCATGATAATGGCTAATTCAACTCAAACGTGTTTGTATATCTTGGTTCAGGCTGAAAAAATAATCCTGGGTTAGACACTACATGTGCATCATGTATATTCAAGAGTCCAGCTTCTGTGTCTACTAGTGTTAGTAATGCCCTAACCTTTTACCTTATTTAACTTTAGTTTTCACTTTTTATTGAGCAAATTCAGACTTAACACTACTATTCGATTTTATAGAACTCTTTGAAGTCTTTTAATATTATAGAATTCAAAAATGTGCAGCATACAAACACATTGTTTACGTCAGTTCTCACAAGGAACTAGATGAAGACAGTACGCTTCGTATACTCGTGTGTCAGGTTGAGCTCCATCTTTGTTTCACTGTATGAGCCTGAGCAAGTTATTTAACCAGCTTGTGCTCCAGTTGCCAAAAAAATGCATAAATAAATGTACTGCTGAGACGTTCATCAATTGTTATGGTGTTCACTCTAGAAAGGTGCTACGTCTATCGTAAACTGCCTTTTTATCAAAGATAAATTACAACAGTGAAACTTTGATCATTGCTCTTAGAATGTAACACAAAATAAAACATTAACATCTTATAGACTAATCCTGCTCTAGCACTAAACACTTTTGAAAATGAAAAGTATTAAAGAAAAGCTTATTTCTGAGAAAATTGCACAAAGCACTACTCACAAGGATGAGATCTTGGCATAGTGATTAGCGCTACTACTTCTCATCTCCACAATCTTCAGTTCAAACTCTGCCTCAGACTTTGTCTCTATGGAATCTGCACATTCTCCTCATGTTTGTTTCTGTGTTTTTCCCACATCCCAAAGCAGGTTAGTCTGACTGATGAGGTTACTTTAGCTCTGGGTGGGTGCGTGCACAAGTGTGGCCTGTGGTCGAGTGGCCACTAAAGTTTATTTATTCCTTCCTTGTACCTCATGCTATTGGAAAAAACTATGATTACCGTGGTTCTGTATCTCATAAAAAAAAATTCTAAAATAAAGTCACCTACACTTTCAATGAGCTTTTGACCAAGAGTGCATCACCACAAACATAGCACAGAAAATTAAGCTGCTAATGCTAATTATGAGTAGCACAGTTATTATTAACTAACTTGCTGAAAAAACTCCCGTAAGCCCTGTATAGGTACCTAGCAGCCCATTCATAACAATACTGCTGCTACCAGCTTCCATGACTGAGTGCAGCAACCAGAGAAGAAGGCAAAAGATCTTCATCAGAGCCCTTTACAAGTGCAAGTGTGGCAAGTCAGTATGAAAATATCTGGGATGACATTATTGCTTACACTTACTGTCAAATCTCACACTGGCTCAAATGATACAAACAGTTCAGCAGCTGGACAATGCCACATGTCAAGTTTTGAGATCTGTGGATGAAATAGCATACACATACAAAAAAACAGAAAATAGACCAGGGAGGTCAAGGCATAAGAATATTGCACCTGAAACCAAATGGAAAGATCGAAACTGTTCTAAATACTATAAATGAAATAAGGCTGAAATCAACATTTTCTTCTTCTTCTTTTTCCTTTTCCCAATTCTATGTGGGGTCAATATTCTATAGGCTTTGGTGTGATTTTCATGACTGGATAGCCTTCCTGATGTCACCATTTAGCCATAATTCCAGATGAAGGAGACATGCAGAGTGGAGTGGCCATTGGGGCTCAAGTTGCTGCTCCTTTGCCCTGAATTGCACAAGTGTCCTTTTAGCTTATAAAATAAAAAGCATCCAGAGAATCTGCCCTTTTTCCCCTATTTGATGAATCCGCTTCAGTATTTAGTGTGATTTCCTGTTAGGGCCAAATTGATCTTTCCACAGCACACGTGGCAGCCAAATTAAATTATTAAAAGAGAGGGGAAAAAATGGCAAAATAAGCAACTACACCTGTGCAGTTTGTGTTTTAACGATTCTGAATGATCATGACGGGAAAGTACACTGATGTTTCAGAAGCTCTGTATGAACAAAGGGTGTCGTATTGAGAACCCTAAATAAGACTACAGTATTTTTACTCAAACTTTCCAAGTTTGCAAAATAGCAAAACTGCCGTGTTCTTCATTTTTATTAGAAGAAATCTGTAACTCATTCTACATGCTTGCTCATTCTCCCAAATGCATGCAACACAAACAGGTTCAAGATCACACGATTTTTCTTTTACTTGCTGCAAATCTAATGAACTTGAGAGGCTAGTGTTGTACATGAAAAACGAAGAAAAACTGGTACAAGATAATTTCTAGTGATTTCCAGTACAAGTTATACAAAAGACACCTTTGAGGGAAAATAAATACATGACAGTACATCAAACCACAGTCGTACTGTTAGGATGGAAAGAGAATGCATTTGGCATTGTGTGCATTGGATAATTCTTTAATTTGCTCGGTTCTTCTTTTGCGCTATATAAGGACAAGTAAAGTACACTGTATGTTCAGTTGAGAGGGTTAAAATCTTTTCTGTTCATTAAATAATAAGGAGCAATATTTCGGGAATATTTAATTACTCTAAATTTACATCCAAACGACCCTTTAAATATTGAGTAACATAAATTGGCACCGATTCCTTTCCAGATTTTTCTAAAGGAACAATGTCGCCCTGGACAAACCCTCGGCGCACGGAGAAAAGTTTTAAATCACACTAAGATCGGATTCGAGCCCACATATCTAAATTTGTAGGTTGTGGCATATTTTATAAATTCATCCTGACAGAACTGTAAAAATAATCATATCAAAAGTTATTCTGCCTGCCTAAATTTGTCATTAATTTTCATGGGCCCAACTATTCACTTCTTATTGTTTAAAACAGTTATATACGGCGAAAGTCAATAGGCAGTGGTCTCAACTAATTTCAACGATCAGCAATATATTAATAGTAGGCCTACTTACCAAACAACCTATGGAGAATTTCTTAGGTACTTGAAGTGAGTCTTAAAGATTCGGTCGACTTCCTTACTTATCCCGTTTCAACGCCCACCGCGTAATACCTGGGCAGGGTGTACGGGATGACGCTTTTGTGGGCGGCTCTCAACGTTCGGAAGTCTGATCAAAAGAAATGTGGTGTAAACAATACTTTATCCGCATAACACATTCCTTTCTAATACTTGCTAGGCTATTAAAACGCATTGTTTTCCCAAAATCTAAATATTGTATAACATCGTACTTGTCGTAATGTTAAGCAATACTGACTCACAGGTGCCGAGTCCGAATCCCGATTAAGTTCTCTGTCACATTTATGGAGCAGGGTCCAGCAGCAGACTCTTACTTGGCGTTTTTGAAACCCCCGATGAATGCTCCGTTTCCACTTTCCTCGCCCATAGATATTGCTGCATCAGCCCAGAGTGAAATGGGAGGATCGCTAGGGGCGGGATAAATGTCAATCAAATTCGACATCAACGAATCATGTTGTTGCTAGCGCGCCGCGTACTTATGCCTTTCAGTTGCATGTCACGCTCTGAGGCGAGTTTGGTGGACGGAGTAGTACTACTATATAAGTAAGGTGTGATGTTAGATGTGTATTTTTTTATCCAATTCACTCATAAAGGTCGTCATTATTTATTCATTACAATAGTAATTTAATCGTTCTTTTATTCCTCACAGTACAATATAACAGCCGTCCCTTAATGAACCAGAAAGCAGAGTAGGTTCAGTCAGTGTCATAATTTGTTTAGCAGTTACATATGATACACAGGTGGATTTCTTAGTAAATGCAAACTTTTCGTTATGACCTTGAAATTTTATTTTGATTGCCTGGTAATATAATTGCACGACATTCATCTTAGTCTTACATCCATACACATAATAAGGTACAAAGAGTTATTCACAGAAGGTGACGTTAATTTTCCATACATACATAAGTGAAACACATTCCGAAACCTCTATTTGAGAAGTCTAGTAAAAAAAAAATATTGACCCCATATAAAAATGGGAATAGCACACGGAAAGAGCAGAAGAGATTAAGTGAAATTTTGTTTCAGTTTGTAGGAGCTTGTATTCATTTGTCCACTTAACTTCTGAACTACTGAAATTCAAGGTTGCTAATGGCTGCAGCTTAAATCCAACAGCATCAAGAGTCAAACTTGGGTTATCTGCCAATATCACTGAGCACATTCACAGTATACAGGACTTGTTTGGTGTGATAATCAGCTGTTTGATACATGAAATGGGGAGTGAAGCAGTGAATAGTTTTTGATCTTTCATGTTCGTGGAAGAGATAAAGAAAGACAACTTTGGTGTAATGCTGTGATAGTTTGGTGAGTACCTTTGTCCACAACAGAGCATTATCGATTTGCACTTCAGTCAAACATTAAATTAAGAATTTAAATGTACTCTCTCATTTAATGAATGTAATTTTGTAATTTTTATTTTCAGGTCAAACTCTAAGCAACCAGCAGTGGATGGTGAGCATTGAAGGTCACGTTGTATGTGAGGGAACACAACTCAGCTTTATCTGTGGCCGTACTGCTGTGTTTGCTTCATGGGTGGACACTTTTTCTTTGGTGTCGTTTCTTGTGACTGAAGACAGAGAAAGCAAAATTAAAGTTAGAAATATTCTTTATTCATACACACCAGGCAAAGGTTAAATGACAGAGAAACACAGCCCTAGGACGCTGCCCTTCATCTGCACTGAGGGGCCCGTGTCCCCCATTTGTATAGGGCTTTAAGACTTCAGTTAGATAAGCATGATCAAAAATTCTAAGGGTGGAGTACATTTGTTGGGGCCTGATGAGTCCACACCCGTTAGACGCCCAAGACGTAGCACTTGTTTTCGTACACTGTAAGCATGCAGGGTCTGCAGGACTCCTACCACACACCCCATAGAACATGCTTTCTGTCACATACATCAGATTTGTCAAGCACAAGTTATTGACCTGTATTTTTTATTTTTCCACACATGTTATAATTTCAACCTCCAATATAGGAAGAGACTGCAAGCACCCTTGATTTTGTTCAAAGGTAAAACATTGGCTTATTTTCCATACATACATTTTCATTAAAACTGACTTACACTTCCATCAGACTTTATTACACACTGCCTGTAAAATGTTTGCACACTCCTCTTAGACGCACAGTAAGCTTATTCTCCTTCTCATACCCTATAAAATTTTTGTGACACACTACTAACCACCCTGACACACACCATGATATTTTTTCTATAAATTAAATCGGTTAAAAGTAAATATTGGCGAATTCAGTTATGTACTTGAATCTTTTTAAGAGAATGCAAATTGTTGAGAGTGCAGGAACCAAGGAACCGTTTTGAAGATGTGTTATGGGTTCACTTTCCCACATGAACCTGAAGAGGAACCATTGTAGTCATGACAAAGTGAATGATTTTTTTTATTTTATAAATAATTAAGTACATGTGTTTTTCTTTCTTTTTGTCATTTGGATGATATATTGACATCAACCCTGAACACATGTTCAAGGCCAATCAAGGAAAAGCTACATCCAAGAAGACTAGCCAAGTAGTCCATAACAAGAAGAACGCAGTAAACCCTCATTTTTTCTATCCACTTTGTAAGATAATGGACTTTGAACAGAATTCATCCAAGACCACTTTGTTCACTTTTAATTTTGACAGTTTAGGCAATTTTTGTCTAACATGGTGTTCTTATTCTATTTTAATGTGAAGGTCAACATTGGTGTTATACTTTTAAATTTAGTATTTAATGCTGCACTATGTTTATTGCCAGTGTTTCCCACCTCTGTTGCAACCATCTGTGTTTATCTAAAATAATGAAAGACTGCTAACAATTAAAAAAACTAGTAATGTAAAAAGCCAATCAAGACCATAAAAATAAATGTTTATTGGAATGTTTCAAATGAAAGAAGCATTATTTGTTTAAATTAATCTGTCAGTAAATATTGCAATATAATGTCCTTATCAATGCTGTAGTGACACTATAAAATGGTATTCACAGCATGACCAATGTAAAAATACAATGCATAACTATAGAAAATACAGTTCTAACATTTTCTCATGTAATTTTACAGTAAAAATTTCCTTGTAATTTTACAGTAAAATACTGGCAGCAGAGTTGCCAGCCACTTACTGTATGTTTACAGAGAAGCTGCTATAATTAACATTTACAGTATAACACTGTAATTTTATAATACAGTATTGTACAATTATATTACAGTATCATACTGTTTTATGACATTACAGTGTAATACTGTACTGTAAATGTTAACTACAGCAGCTTCTCTGTAAACATACAGTAAGTGGCTGGCAACTCTGCTGCCAGTATTTTACTGTAAAATTACAAGGAAAAATTTTACAGTGTGGGATTGCACTGTAACTTACATTTAATGTCCGATCTCACACTGGCTCAAATGATACAAACAGTTCAAGTTAGTATGCAAGTGGAAAATTTTGAGTTCTATAGATGAAATAGCATACACATACTTAAACAAAACACAAAAAAACAGAAGGTTGACTAGGGAGGTCAATGCTTAAGAATATTAGAATAAGACAAATGGAAAAGCAAACAGAAAGAAGGAAAATGTGCAAGTGGAGGTGCAGTCATGGATGTGTAAAGAGAAAAGGACAGGAGGTTAAACAAAGCCTTGAGGGGATCCTGTGCTCAATGTGAGGGACCCTTACTGATATTCTTCACTGTCTGATGTCTTTTCCTTGGAAAAGCAGTTATTTCGTGTCAGGTATCTGCAAATACATTGAAAATTTGGCCTAGAATGAATGATTTGCAAATGTAAAATTAAAACAGTGATCCAGTCAAACATTAAGTAATATAGCTAAATATGAAATTGAAAAATGTGTTTGTGCAAAAAGACCCAGCATTTAAATAAAATAAACATAACAGCTAAACCAAATAAAAATATACTACATCTTCTGAAATTCTGGCAATAAAACAGTAATTCAGTTTTATCCTTATGATGCACATCACTCAGAGAGCATCTACTGCACTACAAAGGAGTGTGGTGTGGGCCCAGAATCTCCTTTCTTTGTAGACCCCTCTCAGCTTAGATCTCACATTATAGCACTCTGTCTGCGTATACAGTACATCACACAAGACACATGAGCGGCTACTTTGTGTCAGACTGTTGTTCATGATGTTATGAATAATTTACATTTTAATTACACAATAGTTGCTTTATTTTAATGTCCCTTTTTATTTTAAAGAAAATAAGGTGGCCAACATATATTTTTGAAGAAAATAAGGTTCGTAACAAATAATATGGTCACAGAGTTTATTATTTAGAGAGATGGGCTTTGTTCTAAATTGTGAATTTGATGCTCACTAACCCCTAACCCTAAACTAGTTGGTTGTTTGGCAGTTGTTTCGGATGACTTAAAAAGGCAAGCTGATCGCTCTCCACGAAAATCCTCTTCGCTGTGCAGTATCCTACCTGGTTACATTCTAAAGGTGTAGGAACATTTTGTACTTCACTTACAATGGATTTAGAAATTATTGAGAACCCTTCACTTTTCTCATATTTTGCTGTATTGCAGCCTTGTGTTAAAATCTTTTAATTTATTTGTTCCCCATACCAAACAACACTTAATTCCCCAGGATGACAAAGCAAAAACAGGATTTTATAATTTTTTGCAAATTTATTAAAACTAAAAACTGAAAAAACATACTAATAAAAGTATTCAGACCCTTTACTGAGTAATTAATCAAAGCCCCATGGTCAGCGATTACAGCCTGGAGTCTTTTTGCGTATGACAGGACAAGCTTCACACACCTTAATTTAGGGATTTTCTGTCATTTTTCTCTGCAGATCCTCTCATGCTAAGTCAAGCTGATGGGGACTGTAGGTGGACAGCTATTTTCTGGTCACTCCAGTGATCTTCAATTGGGTTAATGTCCAAACTCTAGCCAGGTAACTCAAGGACATTCCCAGAGTTGACCCTAAACCACTCTTGTGTTGTCTTTGCTTTACGGTAGGGTTCATTGTCCTGTTCAAATGTGAACCTTCAGTCCAACATGAGGTCTAGAGTTCTCAGGAGCAGCTTTGTACTTTGCTCTGCTCAGCTTTCTTTCAATCCTGTCTAGCCTCCTAGGCCCTGCCACTAAAAACCTATTTTTTATCTGTACAAAAAGGAGTTAAAATGTCATATTTCAATGAAAACAAAGCAAATAACTCCTTCAGTTATGTTGAATTGCAATGAGGCACAACCTGTAAACTTCAAAGATGGTATTTGTAAGAATACAAATACTGTTTTTAGAGTAGGTAATGGGGGCCTGACTATCATTGGCAGCAGTCAAAAGATAGAGTGCAGGCAAACAAGACGGCTAGAAATGACAGGAGAAGCAGGCTTTATGGGAATGTAGTCAAGAGAGGAAGCACCAGGTAGTAGAGGCCAAGACAAACAACAATTTTGAGGAACACAGGCTGCACATGCAGCAAGAGAGGTGGAGACACGTGAGGACACATACCTGTAGTCATAGGAGGAATGCTGCAGGTATACATAGGGCAAAAGACATTGAGATGTCCTGTGGAGTCAAAAAGCAGAGGATATGGTAACAGTAGATTTTGGTGTCATTTATATTAGTTACATTGTGATTAGACTAATATACTGTAGAAGTAGTCATACATAAGCTTTTTTTATTTAAATCTGTTAATAACTAAGTTACATTTTTTACTAAGTATCCATGTTAATAATTTTAAACTTAATTGTATTTACAACAACAATTATCAATCAGTTTACTGTAATACATTTTTTATTTATCAAATCATATTAAATATTTTTAAATATATTCTGTTACTTGTCTTTGGCAGGTAACTGTAGCTAGTGTAACAATAATTGTCAAACAGCTGAGATTAAACTGATAGAAAACCACAGAAATACCTAAAATCAATTATTATTATTGTTTTTTTTTTACATTTTACCAAAACATTTAGATAGGCTAGGTGTTTTGGTTGAGGTAAGCCTAGTTATTATTCAGTTCCTTTATTATTTCATTGTGTGTAGTTTGAAAAACAACAGTCCCGTAGCATAGTGGCTAACAGCCTTGCCTAATGGAGGCAGCATCCTAGGTTTGAATCCCATGGCTGAAGTGAAGTCTGTGTGGAGTTTGCATGTTTTCTCCTTGTCTGTAGTTTTTCCTTTCCCCTCCAGGTTCTTATCTCATACTCCGTTAGACGTTCAGGGTACATTAACTTATGATTCCAAATTAGACTTAGTGTGGATGAGTGGGTTCAGATTTAGAGTTACAAAACAACTTAATTTTCTGTACCGTTTGCTGTTGCTGTGATTTCAAGCTCTCTGTTGAAGGTCTGCACAAGTGCCTGTCCTACATGACTCATATAAAGACAGTTTACTGTATGGTGCAGGTGTCGTGCTGAGGAGGACTACAAGGAAGCAGAGCTCTGGAGGAAGCACACTATGCACAATTTCTGCAACATTTAAGCCATTTGGCATGCTTTCAGCAAATGTGATACCACTTTGTAAATACTTGGCCATCCTTCCGAGTCTCTTTTTCCAACCGCCTTTCTAATAGATGTAACTTTTGCTTCTGGCCATTGAACGTTTTTAAAAACATGCACAAATTTGTTTTAGTGTGTGGATTTTGTCAGAATGATTTTTCCATTGTCTGGTCAGCAGTTTTTATTTTGGGTAAATGATCAGGTTTTTGGTCATAATTGTGTCGCAAAGCCCATCTAAAGCTTGTTTTCAGGTGTTATACGATTGCTGTATTGTTTCTGAGTGTTCCTGAAGATAAGTAAGTCACTGCCTTGCAGCCAAGAGAAGACATCAACTTTATTCTACTCAAAACAGGGACAGTCAGGGTATTTATTCAAATTGGAGCTTCCACTTCAATACCTCCAGACACAGCGAACAAGCAGGAACAAGACCAGGTTGGTGGCTGGGGTAGAATGTTCCCTGCATCAACCATCGGGTGACAGATGCATTACGTGTTTGAGGCTGCAAATTTGCAGTTGCCTTGGTAGCGCAGTGAGCCTGCATTGGCGACAGACAATCAACCCTCGACGGATGCATCAACCATGTTTTGGCATGCAGCACCATTGGGGAAGGTATCAAAAGGGCTTGAATATCTTACAATATGTAGAGCATCAGCTTAAATGTTTTGCAACTGGTACCTCAGGACTGTATACTCAGGGGTGTATACAGTCAAGGTAGGCTGGAAACTGAGTGCCACCTTGTTACAAATCACACAGCTTAAATACGGTCAATATGAAACTATTTATTTCAGCTATTTGAAGTTATTTATTAAAAATATTTTGCATCATTTTAACTGCGAAACTTGCATCACAGAAGTTGATGTGAAACAGATTTCTTTTCACTCTTGCTAAATGCTAGCGGTCAGGTCTCTGCAGTTGCACTATGTTGCACGAACCTCAGTCACAGCAGCTGACTTCTGTGTGAAATGGAAGCAGGCAAGTGAGGTAATGTTTACGTCCATAAAAGAAAAAAAAGGGGCAAGCAGCTCAATTTATGTAGAAGTCTATGAAAGATGGCTCTTTGGCACTTCATGCTACAGTGATTAGTTTGTCTGCTTATTATGATTTTGGCAAAATAAACAATTATTTATTATTTTCTTTTTTTTTACAAATTAGAAAATGTTTGCATGGTGTGACATTCTGCTGCATTCAGGGATTTCAGAAAACTGGAGCATTTAAATTTTTTTTTGTTTACTTCAAATTGATTAATGTCAGCATGGGCGTCTGCAGGAAACTTGGGTGTGAACCACAAAATTAAGGAACATTCAAAGAGACCAACAATAAGAATAAAAAAACCTGAAAAACCTAAACAATATATTTGTTTGACAGAAATATTAGAAAATAAACCCACATTAACATCTAACTTCTTGGTCCTAAATTGCATGTTTCTACAATAAGCCTTCTAATTAATGATAATATATAACAAACTGTCAAGTCCATGAAGAACAAGGAAGGTGCTGTGTGGTTTGATATTTAAGCCTCACCCACATTTAAATGTCAAAATAGTAAATAGTTAAACTCCCAAAATTGCTGGCAAATTTGTGATTTCACGTTTGCAGCCCAAGGCAGCATCAAATTCACTTTCTCAACAGTTCTACACATGTTTACTCATAGTGCTTGTGGGTAAATTATTTGCAAATAAAACTTCATGTATAAAAGATGATTTCAGACAGAAGTATTCACCTCCTGTATTGAGCAGGGCGTGAATGCTTGTAGGAATGTGTTTTTTTTTAAATTGTAGTCATAGTTAAAACAAATATTTTCTTCCATTAACCATGGGGGAAATGTTAAGACAAGAAACTTGCAATATAAAAAATGGATATATTTAAGTTGCTTTTAAATGCCGCACGTACTAAACAACCGACGGAGCCTGTAAGACAGAGCAGTCGTCTTACAATGTTTCAGTGGGGTCTGCGACAATTGCATGTCCATCTTCAGAGGAGACGGGTACACGGTCTTGCTGTTTTATTTTGAGGATATTGTACCTAAACAATTCTTCCTTTGTACACATTCTGGTGTATGTTCAGACTATAATGTGTGTCTGTCTCTGTCTATCTTTGTATGTAAATAAAAGAGTGTTATTATAACTATACACAAAATCTGCACATTGAAATAACCTGCCTCAAGTTAAATTTAAAACTGTAAACTTATCTGTAATTGAAGTTTGACTTATTTTAGTAACATAGTGCATCCATTGGGAGAATCTGATTCCCTCCTAACCTTCCAGTTAACTCTGTCTATGGTAGAAATGTGTGAAAGATGGCTCAGTAACACAAAGTCAACGAACACTGCTGAGTGTTATGCCATGCATTTATTGTACTTGTCTATTTGTGTGTGTGCGTCTACAGTGAAAAACTTATAAAACACCTACTTTAATACATAATTTCTTGTCATGCAATTCATTTGAACATTTTTAACATACCTTGATCTTTCATACAGTGGTGTGAAAAACTATTTGCCCCCTTCCTGATTTCTTATTCTTTTGCATGTTTGTCACACAAAATGTTTCTGATCATCAAACACATTTAACCATTAGTCAAATATAACACAAGTAAACACAAAATGCAGTTTTTAAATGATGGTTTTATTATTTAGGGAGAAAAAAAATACAAACCTACATGCCCCTGTGTGAAAAAGTAATTGTCCCCTGAACCTAATAACTGGTTGGGCCACCCTTAGCAGCAATAACTGCAATCAAGCGTTTGCGATAACTTGCAATGAGTCTTTTACAGCGCTCTGGAGGAATTTTGGCCCACTCATCTTTGCAGAATTGTTGTAATTCAGCTTTATTTGAGGGTTTTATAGCATGAACCGCCTTTTTAAGGTCATGCCATAGCATCTCAATTGGATTCAGGTCAGGATTTTGACTAGGCCACTCCAAAGACTTCATTTTGTTTTTCTTCAGCCATTCAGAGGTGGATTTGCTGGTGTGTTTTGGGTCATTGTCCTGTTGCAGCACCCAAGATCGCTTCAGCTTGAGTTGACGAACAGATGGCTGGACATTCTCCTTCAGGATTTTTTGGTAGACAGTAGAATTCATGGTTCCATCTATCACAGCAAGCCTTCCAGGTCCTGAAGCAGCAAAACAACCCCAGACCATCACACTACCACCACCATATTTTACTGTTGGTATGATGTTCTTTTTCTGAAATGCTGTGTTCCTTTTACACCAGATGTAACGGGACATTTGCCTTCCAAAAGTTCAACTTTTGTCTCATCAGTCCACAAGGTATTTTCCCAAAAGTCTTGGCAATCATTGAGATGTTTCTTAGCAAAATTGAGACGAGCCCTAATGTTCTTTTTGCTTAACAGTGGTTTGCGTCTTGGAAATCTGCCATGCAGGCCATTTTTGCCCAGTCTCTTTCTTATGGTGGAGTCGTGAACACTGACCTTAATTGAGGCAAGTGAGGCCTGCAGTTCTTTAGACGTTGTCCTGGGGTCTTTTGTGACCTCTCGGATGAGTCGTCCCTGCGCTCTTGGGGTAATTTTGGTCGGCCGGCCACTCCTGGGAAGGTTCACCACTGTTCCATGTTTTTGCCATTTGTGGATAATGGCTCTCACTGTGGTTCGCTGGAGTCCCAAAGCTTTAGAAATGGCTTTATAACCTTTACCAGACTGATAGATCTCAATTACTTTTGTTCTCATTTGTTCCTGAATTTCTTTGGATCTTGGCATGATGTCTAGCTTTTGAGGTGCTTTTGGTCTACTTGTCTGTGTCAGGCAGCTCCTATTTAAGTGATTTCTTGATTGAAACAGGTGTGGCAGTAATCAGGCCTGGGGGTGGCTACGGAAATTGAACTCAGGTGTGATACACCACAGTTAGGTTATTTTTAACAAGGGGGCAATTACTTTTTCACACAGGGCCATGTAGGTTTGGATTTTTTCTCCCTAAATAATAAAAACCATCATTTAAAAACTGCATTTTGTGTTTACTTGTGTTATATTTGACTAATGGTTAAATGTGTTTGATGATCAGAAACATTTTGTGTGACAAACATGCAAAAGAATAAGAAATCAGGAAGGGGGCAAATAGTTTTTCACACCACTGTATATTTGGGATTTCGAATAATCTTATAATTAGATGCATAATATACATCAACTATAAAAGTTCATAATTTAAACCTTTCATTTTCCAACTTGCTTATTCAGTGCCTATTAAAGTAGTATTGGGTGGAATGTGAAATCAGGGTGCCAGTCCATTGCAGGGCAGTGTTATCGTAATGTCACTAATTAACCTCACATGCACATCTTTAAAATAATAAGAAAAGGAACATGTAAAATTCACATTGAATTTGAACCCAGGACTGTGCGTTATACATAGCTGGGAACAGGCAGTTGAAAAGGCAATTTAAGGATCCTGTGATGGATGCGATAGCAATTGGAGTCAAAAACATGCTGTGGTCAAAATTGAAAGTAACACCAACCAAGTTCCCAGAGCCCAACACGTGAGCTGAAATACTATTTAAAAATGGAAAGCTATATTCTTTTTCCTTTCAACAGAAAGAACACCTAAAACCAAATTTTTGTTTAATGTTTTATCCATAATCTCAGATGCTAAATAACTTAAAAAGCATTGCATTTATTACTTCACTTCTGTGGAGCAGACTCCCCACTAATGGTCCATAGCATTATGATAACCAAACAAAACATAACATGAAAGGAAAGTGAAGTCTTCCAAAAGTAAGAAAATGTAAAGGAAATACTCAAGCCAAAGGATAATCAAAACCAGCAGTAAGCGATAAGTTCAGATCAGGAGAATTGCAATTAAAGCAGAACAAATTTGATAAAATATTCCAAAATAACAACTCTATGAAGTTTTGTTGCAGCAGCATTTACCTCTGTGCCACCCAAACCCATTATTAAAAAATGCAAAATGCTTATTTGAATGAATCTGAAATGCAAATAGTGACAAGGGTCAAATACATGAAGTTCAGATTACACTTTATGTTTCAGTCCTTGATTATTTTTTTCAATCTCACAAATACAAACAAGGTCATTTATCTTTAAATCCATTAGAGGGCACATTGCCCATTTTGTTGCACAAGATGGCTTCTGTCCTAGAAGTGTAAAAGCCATTGCAGACTCCTACAAAGAGAGAACTGGCAAAATACCCCGTTAAAGCATTAGGTTGGACAAAGGCAAGTAATGTATAACAAACAGGAAAAGTGAGCTCTGTAGCACAGTAGAAGTATTACTGTATTATGCAGAAATTTTAAAAAATATGAGACGGGGCAAACATTTCTTAAATCTTTAAAAGAAACAAAACCTTTATTATAGAACCTACAGCAATTCAATTTTAGTTACCATCAAAATACTTCCCTTGAGATGAAATACACTTCTCCCAGCACTACTTCCATTCCTGGAAACATTTCCTGTACTCGTCTTTTGTTACCATGCCTGGAGCTACCTGCAGTTTTTTTCCTGGATTTCTTCCATGGTAGCAAATCATCTTCTCTTCGCTCCCAATTTTAATTTCAGAAACAAAAAGAACTCACAGTTCTGAACTGAGGGTCCCAAAACCTCCAAAAAATGCACACTAGAGGGGAACATTGCTGTCAAAACCCCAGCTAGTAATAAAGGCAAGCACAGAATCTTTATATAAAATATTTATTCTTTATGAGAAAATTGCACTGTAATGTGATGCTCCAAAGAGCATAAAATGCATACAAGGCTGTTAATGGAAAATCCAAAAGCAAATAAAGCCCCAATACGGTATCCAAAGAGTGGTCAAAACATAGTGCAATTAGGTTAAAAAATCCAATAACTCACAACGCACAACTGAAGACACAAGAAAACTCATCAACACCACAACACATTCAAATGAACCTTCAGGGACTGTGGAAAGCCACTGGCTTTGTAAGGCAGAGGGTAGTGCCTGGCAGTAATTGGCCATTTGCCCCTTTTCTGGGGGACCATCCATTAAACACATGGAACATAACACAGGCAAAAAAAGTACAGCAGATAATTGACACAAGTAACATTAGCATGAATAAATGGCTCAACAAAGAACAAAAAGGACATAAAACATGGATTTGAACCCCAGCCTCAGGAAGAACCTTGTTTGAAATATAGCAGTCACAGGTAGAGAGATCTGGCGAATGCAGGAGATCCAAAGCAACAACCATATTCTTTTGGTCAAAAACTAATTGACTGGGAATGTAGTGTGAGGAGGTAAGGTGTGAAGATGCAGGGCCGTGTACAGGTGTGGTGTTCGTGGTGGAAAATCGTATTTTGCATGTTCCAAAGTTCCAGACATTTTTGTTCTGCTGCTTTCCTGCAGATGCTTCAGCAGTTCAGGGTAATATTGTTGATTAACAAGTTTGTCAATTTGCAAAAACGCAATCATTGTTGATTTGAAGTTACAGTTGACCTGGTGTGCTTTTTGAAGTCACACAATTTTAGTATAAATGTCAGAAATATATGCTCTTTCAAGTCAGCATGATACCACTTGGCAGACTGAATAAGAAGACTGTAAGGCATACAATACCTGTCGATAACATTGATTTAATATTATGTGATTCAGAATAAATATATTGCCACTTGGATACCGATGACTAATTCTTCTATATAAAAGCGGTCGGGTGTCCTTCCGTCCCGTGAGTGCTACGCAGGCGCGGAGTTTCACACACGCCCCGTCCATTTTGCAATGCACAATGGAATTTGTAGTTTCATTTTTCCAGGTAAAAGATGATTTTCTACACCAGACTGTGCGATATCTTCTTCTTCTTTCTTACTATATAAAAGCGGTCGGGATTGTCCTTCCGTCCCGTGAGTGGAAAGTATAGCGGTATTCCGCTTATCACAGACTTACTACTTGCAGCTTGTGGTACGAAGTGACATGATGTGAGCAGAGTTCTGGTGCTCCCATCGTTCCCTTGCTTTTGTGCGCGATGCACTGGAAAAATAGACAAAATTATGTCTCTGGAAATAATTAATGTTGATGGAGTACAAATGCCTCACCGCGTAATAAATATCAGGGGGGTTCAAAAGGGCGACCTCAATATAGAAAAAAAATTTAAATTTCATCACAAAAATAACAGAAACTACGAGTATTAAAGTAATACCGCTCAAATGCAATATAACCAAATTAATGAGTTTGTATAAAATATCAAATTGATCTACATATTGAATTGCCTTAAGAAGTGGTCAACTTAAAAGTCAGTCGCCTTAAAAGGCGGGTCAGCCTAGTACATAATATTTTGAGACTCACTAACTCACTCATCAACACAAACACTATTTTACATTTAGCTAAAAATGTGAAATTTTCCAAGATGGTACATCAAGGGCAGTAGGTAACTACTAAAAATGAACATTTCACTATGCAGTAAAACCTTGGATTGCAAGTAACTTGGTCTGCGAGTGTTTTGCAAGACGAAGTAAAATTTGTAATAAATTTAAACTTGATAAACGAGCGAGGTCTTGCAATACGAGTACTACTTATATGCTTTGTCTGCTGAGCGTCACGTGATCACAACTGAGCTGATGGTTCTGCTCTCTTTCTCGCTGCAGGATTGTGGGTAATCTTCTCCCATTCTCGGTCTCAGTCGGCATGCCTCACTCATATAGTCAACATTCGTACGAGTGTAAACTGTTTACTATAGCATTGTGACCACGTGTGTGTGTGTGGTAACGGTCCCTGTCTTGCACCCCAAAACACGAAGTTGAGTCTCAGTACTTTAGCAACACCAGCTTTATTCAGCTTGAAACAAGAACAGCACAGTTATTTATTGTAGTGGGATCTGCCACTCTCCTATACACAGACACAGCAATCAGGCAGGGGCATGCCCAGATCAGTGGCCAATTATACTGTGCCCTGTGCATTTATAATGTTCCTTGTATCACCCATCAATGGCAGGCACTTATAGCATGTCTGCAATCTTTTCAGATTTGATTTTACGGCGAACTGCTACAGCAAAATTAGCCTGCGGTTGTTTCGGGACACTCTTCCACGTGTCATCCCATTGGGTAGAATCCCAAAAGAGTTTACAAACCTTACAGTGCATAAAGCATTTTTTTTATTTTGTGTCCAAGTGTAATGACTCTTCAGGCAAAAGCAACTGTCACTGGATAGGTTCCTTGTTAAAGCTGCAAAAAAAAGAAGATTCCAGTGAGCCAACAGATAGCAGGGATTCCATTAGTTAGAGTGAAAGTCGTCCTACACAATAACACTCCTCTCTCTCGTCTCCCTCACACCAGCCATGATTCTTCTCAAAAGTAAAGTGCATGTTAATTTGTTTCATGTATTTTTATTTTATATTTTGTATTAATCACCTTTATATGAATAGTTTTGGGTTTGGGAATGAATCATCTGAGTTTCCATTATTTCCTATGGAGAAATTCCCTTTGATATCTGAGTGCTTTGGATTACAAGCACGTTTCTGGAACAAATTATACTTGCAATCCAAAGTTCCACTGTATTAATATTTAGGGGTAAACAACAATAAACTAAATACTCTAAAATCTCAAAAGTGCCTTAATGGATTTGACTGAAATTTTTTAACGTTGTAGAAAAAAACAAAATTAGCCAACATGTGTTTTTTTATTTATTGATAATTGTTATTAATAACGCTCTAGCGAGTTGCTTATTCTGATGCACCATGTCGCCGATTTTCCCAAAGTTGCTGACAGCGGTCTCACAGAGAAATGGTGCATGTTGGTTTATGCAAATGTAGGCCATCGGCAGAAGTGAAGTGAAAGGAGCAAAGTTGGGTGAAGCTCAAAGGAGACTCATTTAGCATAGTTAGTTTCACGAAACTGACCCAGAAAGAAAGGTATTTAATATATATTACAACCCGGTTTAATCTTATCTTCAACCTTTTGCAAATGCCAAACTGGGGACTTGAATTCCTACAAAGTTTAAAAGTATCTACAAACATGGCATGCACAACTACTCTGAGATAACAGTTTCATTCTCTACTGTATTACAGAGTTTATCATAGAGCAGTGTTTCTGAACCTTTGTGGCCTTGGGACCCAGTTTTTACCTTTTTAAGTTCCTTGATGACCCATAGACAGCATCTGAAGAGAATGGGGCTTTGTCCCTTTGTAAATCAAGTGCAATTTGAAGATCTGGGACAGGGTGGTCCCTTTGGTGAAACAAGCACAGCTGGACATGGGGAAAAATATTGAACAGCATTGTGGATCACTTCAATGGATGGGGGCGGTGTGATATGTGACAATAAATCTAATGTAAACGGATTATGCTACATTTTTTTCAGTGCATAGCCTTACGTTTTTGAAAAAGCCAACACTGTTGTCTACCTGCACATCATTGGATTCATAATACCAACCAGCAAACAGTGTTAAGTGCTTTTCTAAGTTAAAAATAAGAAAAAAATGCAAATTAACCAATATATTCAAAACCACTGTATACTGAGGAATTGTTAATTTTAGAATTTGATGCTAATACAGAGTCAAGATTTTTTTTTTTGAATGAATCGAGTTTAAATCACCTTTGTAACATTACTGAATACTGCTTTAATATGGAATTCTACTGTAATTTCTTTCACACCAACACCACCAAGGAGTGCAGGTAGCATGTTCCACAGTAAGCAGCTGAAGTGAACTATTTATAATAGCCTGGTAAAAATGAAACTATCACAAAGATGTAGTTACGTAATACTAGTGATACACCCATTAAACCAATGGCATTATAACTGAGGCCCACTGGGTTAGAAAATATCCCAGGCAAAGCTGGGTAAAACTGCTAGTAATTATAAAAAGAAAAGACAAATATTTTACCCGGTGGTTATTGTATGTTAACACTGGTTTCTACTGCAGTATTAAATAAAATTTACAGTTAACCTTTTAAAGGTAAGATTGACCTGGGACCAAGCAGCTTAAGACATTAAGACATTTTTATTACCTGCTTATTCCAAAAAAGGATTCATCCAGTCTTGGTAGCATCACGTGCAAGGCTGGAACCAAACCTGAACAGGTGATCACAGAGCACACATCCACACTCACTGTATGTATGGGGCCAATTTAGAGTCACCCGTTAACATTCATGCAAGTGCCATACTTACAGTGACCAGGCTGAGATTTGAACTCTGATTCCTGGGACTGTGAGGCAGCAGTGCTTCCATGCTATCATGATAAATAATTGAATATTCTAAATAATTTTAAGCACTAACAAATAATAAAGAATGTTGCACCTCTTCACAGATTGTAATTGGTTTCAGTTAGACAGACTGACGTAGACACTTCATAATCTGGAATAAGTTTGGAAACTTTATTACTTTATTAAGGGTATTATGAACATGCAATAAGCTCAGTTAAGGTGAAATTCAGCACATTTGATGTACATTCAATCTGGCCTGTATAGTAGCTGGTGCAACATCCTCCCATGACAATACATCTCAGTAAATATAGACATATCTTTAATGTATACTGCTAGTCCGGATCTGAAGATGGTTGTGCACATGACCCTCCATCCAGGGTTGATTGCTACCTTGCTCCTAATGTTGCTGGGACAGGTTCTGGCCCCATGGTCTTGAGCAGGATGGATGGTCACTACAAAGGTGAATCTGTTATTTGAACAACAAAGTGACGTCATTATGATTTTTTCTGGGAAGAGTTAAGTCTGATGTGCATGGTTCAGTGTGCCGACTTCACAACCCTCAGAATGAAAATTTGGACAGTAATAGTGGAACTGATACTCAAATGACCTGTCTGAAATTGGGCCTAGCAGGATAGAGGAATGGTAACTTTGATAATGTGAAATTTGGTAAAGAGTACAGCAACATTTCTCCAGCTCAAATTCTAACAGTTTAGTCTGATGTTTAAATTTTATTGCAGCTCTGCTCTTGAAATTTGAATAAAATGTTTTTTATAAATAGGTGCAGTGATTGAATAATTTTCATATCCAAGGAAATTTAAATGTAGCTATTAGATATATTGTTGAGAAATGTTAATAATTTGTATTACTCTGAATTCAAAAGGTATATAAAATACTGTATACATATATGTTATAGTGTAAGTACATTTTATAAAATTATCTCAACCAACAGACAAATCTGATTTCTAAGACTTGTCGATACCTTATGTTTCTCATGCCTGTTGACAGCTACCACCACCACTTTGCCAATTTCTATTTAGCTCATACAGTTCTTCACCAATTTTAGCTAGTCTGCTTTTATACTCAAGCTTTTCATAATTGCACTTAGGCACTCCTTCAAAGCCATATATGGCTCCCCACCAACATGCAGCAATGACACCCGTTGAGTCACTGTCACCTCCGTGGAAAAATCCATGATGGGCAAGAGTGACCCAGGAGCTACCAGCTTTCAGCAGAGCATCATATGCTATCATAGGAGCATCATGACCACTGCTTCCTGCCCAGCCTTGATAGCTCAGTGTTGAGTAAAAGGCATCTCTTTCTACAGGACCATAGGAATCAGGGAATGTAGGGTCTGATTTGCCATCCAGAATTCCTCTTTCTTCAAGATAGACATTCCATTTTTTTTCAAAATAACCCCTAAAAGAGAAAATAACATTGTTAACCAAGGTAGTTGTTGGTAATAAATTATTTTACCAAGAAGTGCTGGCAATAAATTCTTTTACCAAGAAGTTTTATTTTAATATTTTCAGATCTGTCATTTTAGTGTTTTAGAGTGGCTGAAGCCTGTGTTCTGGCAGCATTAGGTGTAAAGCATGAAATACACCATGGTGGGATATTAGACCACCACAGGGCCCACTGTTGCATATACACACTCTCCAGTATGACTAGTTTAGAATGGGCAGTTAACTTGGTTTAAATGTCTTGTGGAGTTGTAGGAGAACATGCAAACTCCACATTGAACAACTAGCAGAATTCAAACCCAGGAAGCTAAATCCATAAAACCCCATGTCATTAATAAGCATAGTTTTTTGAAAACTTATTGTGAACTGTAAGGAAACACTCTTAAGTGACATGCAGTTACACACACTGTGGATATATTATATATACTTCATCTACACACATTTTTCTTACTTAAGGAAATCATTTTTTTTCCTTCATTAATAAATGGCACATACCATGTTTCCAGATTTTCTTGAACATCACGTCCAGATTTTACTATGTATCTTTTTGCTTTTGGCAAAACCTCCAGGAGACCCCTTCCCCACTCCTGAGGAGGCCTGCCATTCACAGCATAGGCTGTAAATAATGCTGCAGTTAATGCGCCAAGATAGCCTGTAGGGTGGTGATGGGTCAGTCTCCCACTCTCAATGCTCACTTCAATCAGGAGTTTTTCTTCAGAAGGTTGTGGAAATCGCAACCCAATGCACATGGCACGCATGGCAGCTCCACATCCTCCTCCTTTTGGATTAAATTTAAGATTCAGTCCACCTGGAATATCAGGGTTCAGTGTGCTCACCATTTCCATACACGTCCAGCCTAAAATGCAAAAGAGAACATTACAGTTAGAAGACACTGTTAACAAAAATAATAACAGAATATAGAAAACAGAAGATTTAGAATATACAGTATCATGATAATAAATTCCAAAAACAGCATAACATTCTGAAACCCACTTAATTTAAATCAGGGGTTGTGGAAGACGAATGTTCTCTTCGTTCCCTTGTACTAATTCATGTCTGAGAAGTAAGCTTTACGAAACCAAGTAACAGCATGCTTTGTTTTAGCAAACAGAAAAATGTTTGTGCAAAGGACTCAAGGTCTGAGCATTCCACACATGAGTCTGCCTTATCACGTTTTCCCTTAGCTTACATCTGAACGCCATAACAAAAGGAGCCAAGAAATCAAGTTTTACAAGGGACATTAAAGGGGCTCAAGGTTTGTGTATAATAAATGTGTTGACTGTTACATTTTATAATGATATTAAATCACGCATTCTAGGGGTATAAAACTGGACCCCACCCAACAGACGGGGTTCAGAAAAGCCCTGATGCTGTCATGTATATTTGATTGTCTGCTTTTCTGAAACTCTTCTCACCGTGACTCTGAAAAATAAAGCTGCTTTATAACCGCACCTGCTGTCTGATCTGAATTTCGTCCACAGTTTTGGCCAGCGTGGGGCAGGAGAGGCAGACGGCTCCTCGTGCAGGATCGTCCAGAGGCCCGTGGTGGAGCCGATTCCGGCCGGATCGGGTCCAGCTTTGGTAAATGTAGGATTGGCCTGCCTTGGGCATTTCCTGCGTGGGGAGTCCCTGACCTCCTCCTAGCCAATACGAGGCACGACTTGACAGGCATTTCCATGCAGGTGGATGGAGTCACGGTGAGTAGATCGGGGGATTCCTGTTATTTGGGTTTGACTGGTGTGCTAGAAGTAATATGAATATAGAAAGAAAAGAATAAAAGCATATGCAAAATAAAGAATAAGAGAGCATACTGTATCAGACCCATAGGAGGGTTCTAGGACTCACGGAAGGTGACTTGGGACCCTACGGAAAACGGCACAGTGTGAATGTTAGCTAGTCATCCCTGTGAAGTGGATTAGAAAGAGGCTAGTGGCACGCTCTATAATTTGAGGAATGGGGTGAAAGGGCGTATTTAGAGAATGTGTGTCTAAATAAACGGGAGGTCGAGTTTTTCATCCGCTGTCTGGTCATACTCTTGTTTCAACGGGTTGCTAAGGTGACGGAGACAATACCCTGGCAGATTGACGCATACAAACCGTCTGATGAAGGGATCGGGGAAAAAACCTCCATATCCCGGACTCCACGGGCGTATTGATGTAGGATTCTGCTGATGCAATAAACGGACACGAAGTCACCTGAAGCTGTAATCCGGGGATAGGAGCGGACGGCGGGTGGAACGGGGTTTATCGAGGGCTGAGTCACTTTCTGCTGAGATCCTGCCGCTACTATGGGCAAAACAATTAGCAAGCCAGTCAAACAGTCCCCCAAGAGTCCTAAAAACCTAACGTTAGAAGGATTGTTTTCGGGGGATCGCCAGGCTCTTAGTGCGCTGTCGGGATCGAAAGGCGGGTCCCCTAGAAAGCTCATTGAAAAGAAGACAGGATTAGATTTTAAAAAAGGCATGTAGAAAGTAGAATAAGGACAGTGCAGGTAGATGGTGTAGTGGAAGGATCCGGAGATATGAATGAGATACAGGACATTAGAAAAATACTGTGCAGAAATACACAGGGTTGTTGTAATGGAGGTCCTTATCGGATGGATATTTATGACAGATGGGAATTGGTTATTAAAGACCGTGACGTTGGAAGCGGCACAGAAACGGAATGAGCTTTAAGTTGCTGAACTTAAGAATAGAAAGGAAAAAGAAGAGCTGCTTATAGCTTTACAGAAAGTGTAGGCTGATACGGGACCCCAGTCTGAAGGAAGGAGGAGAGGAGTGATAAAAAAAAAAAACTTTTATATCCAGCTCTCTTCCACAACACTTTACCCACAACCCGTACCACGGCCACATTCAATCATTGCCCCAACGGCTCCTGTGGTTACCGATGCCCCAGTACTGATGATTTCTTTAATGAACAATATCAGTGCGAACCCTCCTCACTTACACATCCTGATGATGAGACTGACGGCCACTTGTTAGGGGCTATGGGAGGCTCTTCTAACTCATGCAAAAAGCCCTCCATTTCACAACATACTAGAAGCAAAACCCTCAGAGATAAGTCCCCTGAAAACCTTACCCCATTTAAGTCCCCTAAACCTTTAGCACCCACATCTTCATGCCCTTTAATTGAGGTCCCTAACCCCCGACACGATCCCACACAACCCCCAGGAAATGCTAACCCCACTACTGTAATGATACATCGTAACTGAGATATTCAAGAGCTGAAAGACGTAGTTTCGAATTGCCTGATCTTAAGGTAATCGGTGGGTTAAAGTTTGTGGAACAGGTGCGGCAACTAGACAACATATATAACCCAGTGCAGCTGAGTGGACCCAGGTGCTACGCAGAAAGATGGGCACTACTTGGGCTACTGTCAATCATGGGCAGCATAATGGAGAACAGTGGCAGTGGAATGAGGCATTGCCTCGTGGACAAAATAATGAGGGTCCTTTCCTTGCCCAATGGGAACCCTTGAAAACTGCAATAGCTGCAAAATATAAAAGGGCACCACTGATACCTTATTTCAGCTGCCAAACAAAAGAAAGATGAGACGGTAGATGAATGGGCACACCGCATTCAGGACTTGTTGACAAACCATTCTGGCTTAGACAGCCCAGACAACGTGCAAGGCAGGAGTTCCTCCTTTTCTGTCAGGACTCAGAAGTGATATTCAAAATAAAGTACGACGTCCTGTATTTGGATGGGAAAGTGCCACTTTTGATGAAGTTAAAAGACACGGAGCATGCTGAACGACAGACTAAACAAAAGAGTCAGACACTCAGACCAAGTTAATCGCGGCACAAATGAATTATTATGCAGGTGGAGCTGCCTCAGGCAGGGGGCGAGGACGTGAAGGACGTGGATTTTCCGAGAACAGGGGCGAAGCTGGGAGAGGTTGTGGATTTTTACTTCCTAATCCGAATTCTTCATCTGCTCAGCCGCCTCTCCCCTCAGATCAAGCACTTACATCTTGCCTGTTACGATGGGACACTTCTGCCGCAATTGCCCACATCAGCTTCCTCACCTGAACTTGAGGATATTCCTTTTACAGGGACCCCCAGCCACTCTCTTCAGTTGCCTTTGCTCACTCGCCATGCGGACACAGATCCTTTATTGACTTTGCTGGTGAATGGCACTGAAACTGCTTTTCTGGTCTGCCTCGAACGATACACTGACTGTACTTACTGCTTCTGGACAACCACATGTTTTGCTGGTGTCTAAACCTCTTCGGGTTTCAGCTTCATTTCAGTGGTTCCACTTTGATGCACCGTTTTTTATTAAATCAGCTCTGCCCTGTTAATCTGTTAGGAAGGGATCTGATGACTAAGCTCTCCCTCTCTATTTCTCTAACCGAACGAGGGTTTTACTATTCTATTCCTAAATTCCTGTGCCAAACCTCCCCCCACACTAAGCCCTCCTCTGCAGCTTGGACCCTGAACATCTCCTCACACACCATTCTCCTTAAAGCCCTACACTCTTTTCCTTCATGTCTTTTTCCCCACTTACAAGTCCCCAACACCCTCCACTGCACTGCCCAGTACTTCCCTGCTGAAGTGGACACACCTTGGTTAGAATCTTTTCTCTTCAGGTAATAGCCCAGAGACCCTTCATATCCCTTGCATTTTTTTCTCATGCAAACACAGCTGCTGCTGTCAGTGCACTTCACATATTCCCAAAGCGTTTTCTATTTCGGAGGTTCGGTTCCCCATGTTTTTCTTTAGCCAATTCTAGCACCGTTCACTGAGTTGAAATTGGGGATTGGGTGGAACAATGTTTCGATAGGACGGACTGGCTGCACGTTGTTCGGGTATTTTTGATACCTCAGATCATTTGATAACTAAAGTTGTGCTTCAAAATGATTTTTAGTATATCGTGCATTGTGCCGTCCTTCCCTTTCTGCTTTTTCATTGCAAACCACCTCTCCCTCTTGGCTTTCCTCACTTCCCGATGCACTGTGGTCCCAGGGGAAAAATGATTATGGAAGGATAGCACACTGTGAGCCACTGGTGATTTACCCAAAAATCATCCTTCCGCCCGCATCGCGCCCAGTATCCTCTATCTCCAGCAGCAGAGGCTGGCATCTCCGCCGTACATTCCGATCTCGTGAAACGTGGAGCGATCATTCAAATTAAACACTCTCCAGTCAACTTCCCCGTTTTACCTGTTTAAAAGGCTGACGGTTCATGGCGTTTTTGTTCAAGATCTTCGACACGTTAATTCTGCAGTTTTTCCTAGGGCACCTATTGTTACTAATCCTTCCACTATTCTTTCTACGATACCCTCGTCCGCCTGTTATTTCTCTGTTATTGACATTGCTAACGCTTATTGTTGTATTCCTTTGCACCCGACTCTCAATTCTGGTTTGCCTTTACTTTCCAAAACCGCCGTTGGACATGGACCGTTATGCCTCAGGGATATATTGTAGCCCTTGTGTATTGGATAAGCTCTTGCTCAAAATTTAAAAGGCTAGATAAAGACAGTGTATTGATACAGTATGTAAATGATATAATGTGTAGTACTACAAAAGAAGATTGTGCACGGATACTCAGAAATTGATTAGTTTAGCAGCAAATGGCCATAAAGTTTCTAAAACAAAACTGCAGTTCATTCAAACAACTGTGAAATATTCAGGTCATGACATTTCTTGTGAAACAAGAGCTCTCTCTCTCTAGCGATCGTATAAACACCATTCAAAATCTTCCTAGACCTGTTACAAAGCAACAGGTTGTGTCTGTATTAGGCATTCTAGGATACTGTCGGCAATGGATTTTAAACTTCACTGAAAGAGCACAGCTTTTGCAAACTTTAGCGATCACCCCTGATCTCCCCTTTCTGGTCAGGTGGCATGCAATGATCAAGCTGAGAAGGCTCTATGTGACTTAAAAAAAAAAAAAGTGCCCTACTGTTTGCGCATGCGTTGGGACTGTTGACTATCTCGTCCATTCACTCTGTTCGTGGACGAAAAGGGGGGATATATGAATGCAGTTCTTACACAATTCCATGGAGAAAAAACACAAAGGCTTAGCCTATTTTTCGAGAAAAAATTGGATCCAGTGGCTGTGGGACATCCAACCTGTCTCAGAGCTGTAGCAGCCACAACAGAGGCAGTGCTAGCCAGTACAGATATAGTGCTCATGAGCCCCCTAGTGGTAAAAGTGCCTCACGCCGTACACTCCATTTTAGTACAGGCTAAAACATCACATCTCATTACTGCTAGGGCAATACACTATCAAAATGTACTCTGTATTTGTCAAATGTTACCATAGAAAGGTGCTCCACCTTAAATCCAGCTACTTTTCTACCAATTGTCATGATGAAATAACTAAGGTTATAAAACCTAGACCAGACCTACAGGAAACACCAAATTTTTTCAAGTTTAAGTTGATAGCTCTCACCTGAGCTTTTCAGTTGTCAGAGGGAAAAATTGTAACTATCTATACTGATTCTAGATATGCTTTTGGAGTCTGCCATGATCATGGGGCATTATGGAAACTCAGGGGATTCAAGACCAGTACTGGCAAGCCCATTCAGCATCAAAAACTAAAAGAATCCCTCTTAGAGGCCATAACAAAACCATCAAAGCTAGCGATCATTAAAATGTCAAGCTCACACAGGAAAACAGGATTCTGTCAGCAAAGGAAACGAATTAGCTGATCATTTTGCTAAACGGGCTGCGTATAATAACACACCAATCTCTTTATTCCAACAGAGAAATGACCAGGACACTGATAATCAAATTATTTCTTTACAGAGTGCAGCCACGGACACAGAAAAGAGAAAATGGTCCAAAGAAGGGTCCCTCTCTGATGGAGTCTGGACCCATAAGCAAACTAACAAACCTTTCCTCCCAAAGCTTCTTTCCCAGGTATGGAAAAATCGCCCATGGCTTAGACCATGCTGGAAAGAACACCATGGTTCAAGATGTTGAAAACATTGGGAAGCTGTAGGTTTCTCTACATATGCAGAGCAGTTCTGCAGGCGCTGTGCATTATGTCAAAAGTTTAATGTAGGAAAGGGCACCCAGGTAAGTCCCGTTACACCTAACCTAATGGGTCCATTCGAACACCTTCAAATGGACTTCATTGAATTAACACCATCAAAGGGGTACCAATACTGTTTAGTAATTGTTGATGTGTTCTCCGATGGGTGGAAGCTTTCCCTTCCAAACATGCAGATGCCAAACCTGTGGCAAAAGCTTTGATAAAGGAAATCATTCCAAGATGGGGCATACCGCAGAAATTACAAACTGATAATGGCACACATTTGAACCACCTGGCTCCAGATAAATGTGCATCATTATTGCAAATACCACCCCCAGAGTGGAGGTATTGTGGAACGATGCAATGGTACCTTGCAATCTAAATTGGCTAAAATCTGTGAGCAAACAAATTTAACTTGGCCTGATGCTCTGCCTCTGGCCTTGATGGGATTAAGGGGAAGAACACATCGGCAGTTAGGGCTGTCGCCATTCGAAATTCTGACCGGACGGCCCATGCCAGTCGGCATGGTCATAGGTAATGTTACACTGCATACTGTGGACAATGATCTTCTTTCCAGTCTTACAGGTCTCCGAGCTTCTCTGAAGGAAGTCCACGAGCAGGTGAATCAGGCCTGGAGAACTAGTCCTCCATTAAAGGACTCCCCCATTCCATTAGGAACCTGGATTCTGGCTAGAGATACTCGAAGGAAACATTGGCATCACCCTCGGTGGAGAGGACCGTTCCAAGTTCTGCTGTCAACACCACACGCTGTTAAAGTTGAGGGACTGCCTGCTTGGATTCACATCTCACATTGCAAAAGATGGCACCCTTGATTGTGGTCCTACTATGTCTTTCCATCCCCTTGTCGACTGCTCTGGTCACCTTGACTTTTCCTTTCGGAATCACCACATCAGTTCAGGTGGATTTCTGTTCTATTATTGACTGTGGGACTGATCGACAAATCCAGTGGAACTGGTCTGACAAATATGTGTGTGTAACTGTTACAAACTCTGGATTCGGAAGTAACTGTGACATGTGGGACTGGGTTTTGGCTAATACTGGAACTGATGACTGGGGTTTATCAACCCTATAAGGCCCAGAAGTATGGTCTGAAATATCGTTTTTCTATTATAAAAGGACATGCCCCTCATGAATGTGCCGAATACCATTGTAACCTTTGATCATTACTCTGAAGAACCCTTCTTTACATGATTCAGGAACCTGTATTTTAGGGGCATGTGTATCTGGAATAGATCCTCTAGGGAGATTTCAAATTAAGGTTGAGAACCCTGTTACTAACACCTCCCATTTCCCCACACACACACACTTCTCTCTCCTACCCCTGGTCCAAACCCGCCCCCTGTCAAGGTCATGAATATTTCCACCTCTTCTTCCACTTTTTTGATTGAAATTGGGTATGGGGATCAGAACCGTTGGCTGCAATGGGTATTATATTCAGCTAGACAAGTGAATCAATCTGATTGCTATGCATGTGCTATAGCTAGGCCACATTTGGCCACTGTCCCTTTTCCTCTTTCTAACATATCTGATCCTACTGGCCTTCCTTGCCTACTTGCCCTTTTTATCTCTTCCTCTATTCCAATCGACTCTAATTACATTACACTTTCCCTTCTTTTCCCCTACTCTTCCCATGACTCCCGATATTCCAGCCTGATGAAGGTATTTATACCTGTTTTTTTAGAAACCTCACTTCCTCTCGTGGCACAAATGTTGGTAATATCCCATCCTCTTTTTGTTTCCAAACTTTTCAGATTAATTCTTCCTCTTTAGCTTCCAAATTATCAATTTTTCTGATTACTCAGAATACTGATATTTGGTGGATGTGCCATAGGTCTAAATTGCTTGACATCCTTCCACCTGACTGGACTGGCACTTCTGCTTTAATACAATTTGTTATGCCTTTCCGACTTTTCCCTTTAACTGCCTTCCATGTGTCGACCATGTTTGGCCGACATTGTCAACCCCATTCTGTGGACCCTTCCCAGTTTTCCCTACATGGCCCTGGGGTGTATTTTGATTCCATTGAAGTCCCTCGTGGAGTCCCTGATAAGTTCAAGGCAAGGGACCAAGTTGCTGCCGAATTTGAGTCTATTTTTCCTCAGGTTACTATAAACAAAAATGTAGATTGGATTAATTATCTCTATTACAATCAACAAAGATTCTTAAATTTTACTAAGAAGCTGTTGAAGGTATCCATGAGCAACTTGATAAAACATCCCTCATGACCTGGCAAAATCGATTGGCTTTAGATATGCTCTTGGCTGAGAAAGGAGGCGTTTGTGCTATGTTTGGTGATAATAATACAGCTCCTGATGGATCAATCACCCGTGCTTTAGCTGATTTGACATGAACTAGCTACTAATTCTGGCATTTCTAATCCTTGGGACAAATGGTTTATGTCCACTTTTGGGTCCTGGGGCCAATGGCTTAAATCAGTTTTCATCTCTCTTACGGTTGCTTTAATTGTTCTCCTGCTTGTAGCTTGCTGTATTGTTCCTTTGATAAGATACATTGTATCCAAGTATTTTACTGCCTCTATGGCAAAGGCTTACTTTTACACAAAGAAAAATGCTTCAGATCAGCACAGCCACCCCACACTCCTCCGCCCACTCCACTCCATCCCCCTCTCCTACCCTTTCCTACTCATCTCTCCCTGATCAAATATTTTTTGTTTGCTAAAAAAGGGGGGAATGTGGAAGACGAATGTTCTCTTCGTTCCCTTGTACTAATTCATGTCTGAGAAGTAAGCTTTACGAAACCAAGTAACAGCATGCTTTGTTTTAGCAAACAGAAAAATGTTTGTGCAAAGGACTCAAGGTCTGAGCATTCCACACATGAGTCTGCCTTATCACGTTTTCCCTTAGCTTACATCTGAACGCCATAACAAAAGGAGCCAAGAAATCAAGTTTTACAAGGGACGTTAAAGGGGCTCAAGGTTTGTGTATAATAAATGTGTTGACTGTTACATTTTATAATGATATTAAATCACGCATTCTAGGGGTATATCTCACCGTGACTCTGAAAAATAAAGCTGCTTTATAACCGCACCTGCTGTCTGGTCTGAAACCTTCGTCCACAGGGTCTGGGGACTATGAAGTCAAATTCAGGTGCAAGGTAGGAACCATTCTTGGAGGAGTCTCAGTTTTAACACAGGAGCCATCCACACGCAAGCTCATGGGGTTAATCAGGAATTGGCAATTAAAAAAATGTCTTTGGGAGGTTGGAGAAAACCCATGTAGACAGCAGGAGAAGGACATGTAAACTCCACGGAGATAATGACCTGGACAGGACTTTGAATACAGGACACTGTAGCCATGATCAGCAACACTAACCACTTTGCCATGAGAGTTGGGCGGGGCCCTCCTCACGTTCCTGTTTTACTAATACACGGGGGATGGCTACTTTAAAAATAAGTTTATGAAGAAAATGGTTTAAAGAAGTAGATGTTAATACATACCATTACTATATTAAAGCATACCATTACTTTTGATAGACACAGAGTCTGTATTTTCATTTTCCTATCATGATGTGTTGAGAGAGCTTCCATTTTTTTCTGTGTAATCCATTTGAAAATTACCATACAAAGTAAAAAATCCCCATTTAAGATGATGACCTTATATTGGTGGAGGGGCTCGTGGGTCTCACTAATCTTTATTGAAATGCTGTTAATAGATATGTACTCCTGATAGAATGTTTTTTGTTTATGGGTAACCCTAAGGGAAGAGACAGACAAAGAACATAATTTCCAAATAATATTAAAATAATAATGCTAGGAACATGAATACCTGAACCCACACTTGGTGAAAGGCCAGGGAGTTGGGTTTGCCAGCAAGTGCCCAGTGGCCTGTTAGTCAATGTGGCCTGGTCAGGCTCAACTCGAGAAAAATTTATGGAGCTGTCAAGTGGGCTCACCACCTGCCAAGCAAAGGGTAGGGGCTGGATTTAATGCCAGTTAAGTGGCCAGCAAGAGTGCACTATTAAAAATAAAGGTGCGAGAGTGGTTCTTCTGAGTGATGCCATAGGGAAACCATTCCACATGAAGGTCTCAGAAAGAATTTCCAATTTAGAGTCACCAGTTAACATTCATGCAAGTGCCATACTTACAGTGACCAGACTGACATTTGAACTCTGATCCCTGGGACTGTGAGGCAGCAGTGCTTCCATGCTATC
Source organism: Polypterus senegalus (assembly GCF_016835505.1). Lineage (NCBI taxonomy): Eukaryota > Metazoa > Chordata > Cladistia > Polypteriformes > Polypteridae > Polypterus > Polypterus senegalus. The sequence continues at coordinate 69,662,320 of NC_053159.1, read as the reverse complement.
ATGATAAATAATTGAATATTCTAAAGAATTTTAAGCACTAACAAATTATAAAGAATGTTGCACCTCTGCACAGATTGTAATTAGTTTCTTAGAGGTTCTTCAGAGTGATGCCAATGGGAAACCATTCCACATGAAGGTCCCAGAAAGAACTTGTATTTATTTAGATCAGTAACAGGTCCCTTAAATAACCATGAATAGGTGAGAACAGATTTGTGAAACACCAATGGATTCCTGATTTTAAAAGAACTCTTGCTGCATACAATAAAGCAGGCTCAGTTCAGGTTTTCTTGATATTTAATATCCTGCTAGGTAGCTTAGACATCACAGATTTCTGTTTTATCTTCATACAGTATTACAAACATTTCCAAAGCCCAAAGAACACATTCAGCACATTCCCTAAATGAAGTGGTCCTTTGACAATCAATGGATTTATGGTGAAACATGAAACCTAGTAAAGTGCCATTTTAAAACTGTTATTTTTAAGAGTGTGAGACAAGTCCAGGCCTACTAGACCATGACAGTTGTGACTGGCCTTTGGGATGTGAAACACAGCTAGCTACTCTGGTGAGAAACAAGAAAAAGCTGAGGCAGAAGATTGGAAAACACCAGCTAGATATAGTTGGACTCACATCTCCTTGCAGCAGTGTCTCTTGAACTAGGATGCTCAATTAAATGTGGTCTCCTACTCTGGATGCTCTGCAAAGCAGGCTGAGTTTCTGATAAATAAATACTGGGTGCATTTGAGTATCTGGGTGCTGATACTCCCCAATGGGAGGTTGGCCTCAGTCAGACCTCAAGAGGAAAACTGACTTATGCTTAGGGGTCCCTGACAACTACTTAATATTGCAAGCTATGTTGACATTTTGAGATGGGACTCAAAATACAATTAAGATCTCCTAAATATGAAGTTCAGTCCTTCAGTTACCTGACACTCATTTCAATTTCAGTTCCTCTGTGTTTTGAATAACTACAAAACATTTTTTGATATCTGACATGCATCTAAAATATCTCAAAATAATTCCTGTATATCTGTAATGACTCATATTCAATGTACTGCTAAAAATGGCAAGTGTTATGATTGGTATTTTGTACTTCACTGTGCACATTTAAGACCTATTTTCGTTTTCCTTTTTATGTGAATATAGGTTTTAGAGGTTGAAGAAATCAATTCTGGTTTACTACCATTCTCGAAGATTGTTCTGGAGCATTTATAACTATTTTGAACCAGTTTTGGATGCCATTTTGGATTGTGTTTCACTGTTATTTTGTGGAGTTTTTTATGGTATTGCTAGACAACTGACCCATTCGTGTTTGGGTTTCAGGTTGAAAGGTATACAGTTCTTCCCAAACTCTTCCTTCCCATCTGAGCTGGCAGACAAATAAGAAGATATCAGTGTGTGTTTGTTCAGTCAGATCTCCTGATAAAATACTTTTGATCCATGTATTTCTTGACTATGAGTTTGGGTTTTTAGATTTTGGCTTGATGATACTGTTTAATTGACTTCCGGGGTAGAAATCTTTACTAGTTTTACTGGCTCACATCTCTTCTTCTGGTTCTTTATTTTAAAAAAATGCCCTGTCATCTTTGTGGTGTCAGAGCAGCAAGAAGACAGTTGTTGGACAGGACAATTAAATGCAGTCAAATTAACGGATAAAGTTTACAACTAATATACACAAATATACCAAGTAACAAAGCCAAATGAAATACAAACTCACAGTCAATAAAACTGATCAAAGGATCTTAAATGAGTAGTCAAAAATAATAAATAATTGCTAAGTATTTAATGAGAATCCATCATCTCAGACAGCCAGGAAGTGTCTGGCACTTAAAAAGTCTCTAGTTGAAGCAACTATAATTAAAAATGCAGGTAAAGAGGCATGTACCTTAGAAACCTCCTGACTGTGGGCACTGAATGTAGTGTTGCTTAGATTTGGTAAATTAGGCTATGTGTTAAATAGCTAAAATAATTAAAGTTTTAAATTATTCAAATAAACATAGTTATAATAAAATGAGAGTGTATCATAATAAAAGTTAAAAAAAATTCTAACAGCACTTTATTCAGTTTTTTTATTTGTTGAATCTATAAAGTTTTAGGTTTACTCCACTTTAAACATACAATAAACAGAGCAATACCAACTTCTCTTGACCTATTGTATGCAAAAATATAGCGCTATACAAGAGGAACATTAAACATATGACTTCTTTTTGCCCCATTTGTAATTTTTACATCAAATCAACTCCAAATCCTCCCTCAGCATCTGAAACTTGCCTTTTGTGGGCTCATGTACAGTTTGTTGCTCTTTAATCATAAAAAGGCATTGTCTTGATGCATTAGAGCCTGGAATATAAAAAGCCTTAATGCTATGTGAGAAATAATGTATCCGTAGTGTTCTTTGTCTAAGTCAGTGAGGCAGTTCTAATGCATGGGCAGCAGGTATTGTAGACCTAGTGGAACATTCGGTAAGTGGTGACGCCTTTCTCCACATGTTGGAACCCATCTCTAAAAATCGGAGATAATCATTCATCTTTTTTTCCTTCACATTACAACAAGGAATATCAAGCACCTGTGTTTATGTCTAGATGTCATAACGATTTTTTAAATTATGCACTCATTTTAGGCACTTACTTTGATGTTGAGTGGACAACCCTTGGGTTGCTAAAGATCTCTAATCTCTCATGTTGAACTTCCCTTACTACATCACTATCATTTATTTGTTAGGAACCAGAATAGGAAACTGTAAAACACAGGTGTCAGACCCAGATCCAGTAGGGCAGTAGTGGCTTCAAGTTTTCATTCTTTCTTGATTAGTACTCAACTCAACCTACTCTTAAAGGAAGTTTATCTAACAACATATGTGCATTCCTTCTTTCTTGTTATCTAAGTGTACACTCACCAGTACTTTATTGCCTAACTAAATATGTACATTTTTTCTTGTTAATCTAACTACATACAGTATGTGCATTTTTTCTTTCTTTTTTCCAAGTGCACATTGCCCAGTAATTACCAATTACATGTAAGTGTGACTGTAACTGGAGACAGCAAGAGGTTAGAGAGATAAAAGTATAAAAATCAAGGCTTTTAGGCAGAGTTATCCATCTCCAGAATACACTGTGTAAACAATTATTAGGCAAGTGAGTATATGGTGAGTATTTTGACCATATCATAATTTTTATGCATATATTATGACACCAAGCTGTATAAACTTGAATGCTTATTCGATATAAGCATATCAGGTGATGTGTATTTGTGTAATGAGGGAGGGTGTGGCCTAAGGAGATCAACGCCCCACATCAAGGTGTGCATAATTATTAGGCAGCTTGTTTGACTCAGGTAAAATGGGGTAAAAAGGAGATTAAATTGACTCTGAAAAGTCAAAAATGATAAAAAATGTCTTTCAGAGGGATGCAGGAACTTGCTAAGATCTTGGGGCATGATTACAGAACCATCAAACGTTTTGCTACAAATAGTCAACAGGGTTGCAAGAAACGCGTTGTGAAAAAAGACACAAATTAAGTTTTGAGAAGAATGAAATGTGAAGCTACTAGGAACCCATTATCCTCCAGTGCTGTCATATTCCAGAACTGCAACCTACCTGGAGTGCCCAGAAGTACAAGGTGTTCAGCACTCAGAGACGTGGCCAAGGTAAGGAAGGCTGAAACACACCCATCACTGAACAAGACACATAAGTTGAAATGTCAAGACCGAGCCAAGAAATATCTGGAGACTGATTTTTCAAAGATTTTATGGACTGATGAGATGAGAGTGACTCCTGATAGACCAGTTGGAGGGGCCTGTGGCTGGATCAGTCACTGGCACAGAGCTCCACTTCAACACAGATGCCAGCAAGGTGGAGCAGGGTTCTGGTATGGACTGGTATTATTAAAGATGAGATAGTTGGACCTGTTCAGTTTGAACATTGACTCAAAATCAAATCCCAAACCTACTTCCAGATTTTAGAAGACACTTTCTTCAAGCAGTGGTACAGGAAAAAGTCTGCATCTTCCAAGAAGACCATGATTTTTATGCAGGACAAGGCCTTAAATTTGAAAGGATAATGACATGGCCCCCTTCCTCACCTGACCTAAACCCTATTGAGAACTTGTGGGCCCTTCTTAAAAAGGAGATTTACTGGGAAGAAAAACAGTACACCTCTGTAAACAGTGTCTGGGGGGATGTGGTTGCTGCTACTCAAAAAGGTGATTGTGAACAGATCAGGAAACTGACAGACTCCATGAATGGAAGGCTTATGACTGTTATTGAAAAGAAGGGTGGCTATAATGGTCCGTGTGTCAGAAATATTTATTTGTAGATTTTGGATTGTTTGTTTATTATTCTCACTTTAACAGATAAAATAAACAAGTGACATGGAAAATGTTTCATTTTTCCTTTAGTTGTATAATAATTCCACACACTAATAGTTGCCTAATAATTGGCCACACATATGTATTCCCCTGAGAATGATCACAACCACATTTCCTTCGTAAAACATTTAGGGTTCAGTTTTATTAATATTTTTGGCTAGCACTGTATTTGTACCATATTAAAATGTTATTTGTGCATTTTACATGGTATTTTGTACATAAAATTTAGTTTTTTAGAAAAAAAACTCCATCTGGACTTCAAAGAATGCAATTCACGAATCAGCCCAGCCGCTGAATCTAAAAGGCACCTATGACATTCACTTTTGATACTGCTGCTTATCTTTAATACCCTTTCTAAGGCTGTACACAATATATACATCCAGACTTTGCTGTTTATTTTTTCTATTATATTTTCTTCTTCTAGTATCATTCTATTTTAATAAATATCATGGTGCTTATTTTTATACTTTGTGTTTTTATCTACAGTTATTAAATAAAGAAAATGTAAAGTGCCTGGTATAGATAAGATTGCCACTTTCTTTTCTTACACATTTAGCAGGATGAAGGGGACACCCCAATGCAGTGGACATCACGGTGATAGTAAAGTATTGTTGGTTGGTATGTGGTTTTAATCAAAATATATTAGCCTCCATGTGTCATGAAATGGCCCGAGTTCAATAAACCACAGCTGCAAAAACAATTCCAAGGTTGCCCACTAGAGGGGAGAAACACCATCAAAATACCCCGACTAGAAACAAAAAGGGCCATGAATCATGATGAACCTTGATAAAATAAATGGTTTATTTCACCAAATTGCTGTGCAAACCAAAAAACTCTGAATTGCACAATAAGACATAACTGGTCATCTGTTGGCTCGCTTTGCATACCATTTTTTTTGTTGGCTATTAGTTATAATAATAATTCTTTCCATTTATATAGTGCTTTTCTCACCACTCAAAGCGCTTGAGTAAGGGGGGAGCCACTTCAACTACCACTAATGTGCAACATCCACCTGAATGATGTGACAGCAGACATTTTTCCACCAGTACGTTCACCACACATTAGTTTTTATTTAGGTGGTGAAGTGGTGAGTGATAGCCATTTAGAGACAGGGAATGATTAAGGGGGTAGGATGACTAGGCTGTGGTGGGTAATTTAGCCTGGACATCAGGAAACACTTTACTCTTTACAAAGAATGCCCAGGGATCTTTTATAACTACAGAGAAGTAAGACCTCAGGCTTTTAAGTCCCATCATCAGCATAGTGAGCCCATCATTGCAGTGGGGTATTAGGTTCCACATTCAGATCATACGGCAAACGCCCCCTGTCCAAGATGGTCTCCCATCCATGCACTGGCAATACACAAACGTGCTTAGCTTCAGGTGGATGACGTGCCCTGAAGTGCATGTGGTATGGCTGCTGGAAAGGAAAAAACAATGAAGAGGTTGGAGTATCCAAAAGCAAGTCAAATTACATTAAACCAAGTGAAGTCTGTTCACTTAGCAGTAGTAAGTAGTCACTAATTAAGTAAGTGACATGCTGCCACTGATGCTCTCCAGATTCTGAATTGGACACCCTTGCTGTAGACGTTTTCAGCCTTCTTTGAAATGCAACAATTTTATAAGAGCCTTTAAAGGCCACCCTTCTCCATTCATTCCATCCATCTTCATAACCCAGAAAGGTAGGGTCTGGAGCAGCTGGAGCCTATCCCAGCAATTATTAGGTGCAAGACAGGAAAAACACTTGAACTGAGCATCCACCCATAGCAAGGTGAACACACACAATAGGGCCAGTTCAGCAACACCAATCTACCTAATCTGCAGATCTTTGGACTTTGTTGGGGTTGTCAGAACACTTGGATGAAATCCATTTGGACATTAGGGAGAACATGCAAACTTCACACAGGAAACACGCAGGACATGAACTCTTTCAGACACCCTTACTAATTTTTCTTTCATTAATAATGAGCTTCACATCATGGTGAGCTTTTGCTAGAAAGAGACATCCAAATGAGGTTTTTAATCTTAAGTTTATAGTACCTGCGTGCTTTTAATTTACCTGTGCATCAAATTCAATTTCTTTGGCAAACAATTGCTTCTTGGATTTGTTTCCATACAATTACAAATTATGACTTTCTCTGACACTACATTTAAACATTAGGTGAAGATAAAAAGTTAACTTTAGTGAAGAAGGAATCATAGTCAAATGGGCTTGGACCTAAACGCTTACTTGTCAGATCCATTTTTATTTGTATCAGGCTGGGTTGCCCACAAAAGGCTAGCAGTTATAAAATTTCCAAGTACGAGCTAAGCTCTAAGACTAAAAAGCCAGGCGCAGTTGGTGCTGCTAATGGTCAGTCCTAAAAGTCATATGAGGAAGGTAATTCCTTTAGACAGAAATCTTAGCCAGTGTTTCAGAACGATGCAAATTGTGTTACACAGCAGCATTACAGAATTTTGGTGTCTCTTGTCAGTACAAGTTTTTTTCTAGGTACTCTGGGTTTTCCTCCCATGTCCCACTAACATGCAGGTTAGGTTAAAGTGTGCCTCTAAACTGGCTCCTGTGAGAGTGTGTGTGTGTGTGTGCGCCCTTTGATTGACTGGCACTCCAGCTTGGGTCATTTGCCAGGGTAGACTTCAGCCTCCCAATAACCCTAACTGTGTGTTTGAGAACTTATCAATTTCATTTTCAACAAACTTTCAACTCTGCTTAAGACTGAGCAAGTCACTCAGGGCTTTCAGAAACTGTGCTTTTTGGAAGAATGTGCATATGACGAAGTTAAAAAATTACAGTATTTTTTTAAACAAGGATTTTAGATGTATTTAAACTGTCCTTTAATATGATAAGTGACTGCTGATTTCAGCTTTCAGTAACATAACATTCTCCAATCCACTTAATACAATTTAGTGTCACCCACCTTGGGATACATTAGAATCAACACAATGTAACATACAGGTCTTTATGGATGAAGAAAGCATCCCACAGACAGTCAGAAAATGCCGACTCCATGAGGACAGGTGCAGGATTCAAAGACTGGGTGATGAATCATGTGAGGGAGCATCACTAACAACTGCTTCACTGTGTGGCCCACAGACACAATTTGCAAAAGCCAAATGGTTTGCATTCACTTAATTGAACCCTACTGGAATACCAGGAAACCAATTAGCAGAGATTTAGAGACATTGTTATAAAATAGTACTAAAATCTAAAGATGTCATAAAATAGTATAAAAAATCAACACTTTCCCGAATATTTCTGGTTAACTCTAGTCAGTGCTATCTGTCCACCCTGTACAGGGTCATGGGAGTCCTGAGCCCAACCCAGCAGCACTGGATACTATGCAGGGGCCAATCCTGGACGATGAGCCAATTCAACACACTTACACACACACATTCAGACTTACTCAAATGGAGTCAGTTTAGAGTTGACAATTAGTGTGTTTTAAAAAAGGCTATAGCTAATTAGAGCTTGAACTTTCTAAACAAACACAACTGAATGCTTATTAAACTGTTTTACCTGGAGACCTTTCATCCATGTCATGCATGCAGTCTTGATATACTTTAGCCATAATCTTGTAGAGTTCAGGTAGGTCGGGCTTCTTCCCTGCCTTTATTAGCGCTTCACCAGTGGCCAGATGCATTACTGTGTCATCACTCACAATCCACTTATCAATATCCACTGCTTCTAGTCCTCCCATTGCAGCGAGTTCTTTCAGAATTTGTGTCCCACTATTACAGAATTCCCACTCGCCATTGTTGAATCCCAAGGCGTCTCCAACTCCACTCAGCACCATTGACGCTTGGTATCTATCTTTCAAAGACATTTTAACAGCAGGCTACCTGAAACACAACACAGAACAGATTTGTAAATTAAAAAGCATTACACACTATTTATTTTGCACAAAATGAAATTATAGGTGCACTGGGAACACATTAATATTTCCTAGTGTAAATGTCAATCTAATAAACTTCCAGAATATTATAGATACTTGTTATCACAGGGTGAATGTCAAGAGTCACATTTATTCATATTTTGGTATAACAGTCTTCTGGACTGTTAAAAACATCCCATTAGCTGAATTATTAACTGTGACGATGCCAGTCCCCTACAGACTCCCTCTTCCCACATGGGAGTCTGTTGAACCAACACCATCGATAGTTATGACCGAGATGAGCTGACTAATGTCATTGAAGCCCTGGGGATGGTGGAAAGTACTCAGGTGCTTTTATTATAAAAAAAAACAACCCATAACAAAAGTAAAACTAAAAATGTCAATTGTGCAATGTTAAAAAAAAAACAAATCCATAAAATCAGTGAAATGTGGAGATAAGAGCCATAATAAATAATTCCGTTAAAATACAGGTTAAAATGCAGTCTCTCTCCTCACCCGATTGCAGCCCACCCCCTTCTGTCTCCCCGGTTCACCCATCCTTTCTGCTGACCCCCGTCTTGGCTTCTGAAAATTGCGCAGCCATACTTTCCGAGGTCGGCACACCTCCCATCTTCCTTTGCACTCCCTCAGTCGCTCCTCGGATCCATTGGGAGGTATTACTTCTTGCTCTCGCTGGTTCACCCCACTCTACACATTTAGTCAGTGGGGTGAACCAGCCCCTAGAGCACCTCAACCTGCACTCTGTCGCAGACCCCCAGGACCTTCCTGGTGTCTGGATCATCTCCCATGACTGCCTTTTCCATCCTTTAACCTTCTATTCTTTTCTCTCTTTTATGCCCCCTATCCCTCTGTAACGGCCCGTATATATACACACTCCCGTCTCCATGGGCGCAGCCCTTTAATCACACGTCGCAGGAAGCCAATGAAGCAATTGAGAACACGCGCAGGTGTGACTCACCCCAACGTCCTCATTAATTCCCTGCTGTCGTGCAATCGCACCCATGGAGAGTGACACGGCTTTATGGATTTAAAATGTGGCCATTTTGTTGTAGCCGCAGATCCACTATACCACATTAACACCTAACATTAGCTGCATAACCTTCATCAGGAGTTTAACAGCCATTTTCTGGGCTTACTGGTTAGCCATTTGTCAAAAGGAAAAGTTTTACTCTTTGTAATCCAAAGGAGGGCATTGCAAAGTTGAATGGAGCTAGTAGATCCTCTTCATTGCATGCTTCAATTGGGTTTTGGAAAGTAAGAGGAGGAAGCTGGTCCCAGTTACTTGTACTATCTGCTTCGCCAGATGTGGCTTGTGAAGGCTGCAGTTTGGAATAACTAGTGCCTCAGATTTCTTCCAAATAAAAATGACTAGGGCATTGCAGGGTTTAGACTTTTTTTAACTGCATTAATGAATGGCGTTGCAGTGTTTGGATGTCCCATACACGTTTCAAAAGGGTCCTGCAAAAGATGGAGTCAGCTGGAATAAAGTAAAATAAGGAAAACTATGTTCTCTGACTGAGACAACTGAAAAAAATTCTAGGCATGAAAAACGTCTTAATCCCTAAACATGGGTGCATCACTGCTAGAGTGATTGATGAACAGTCACACGCAGAAATGAGCTGAATGCCTCAAAGAGCTGTTGTTAAGGGTGGACTACTATAAGCAGTCATCTGATGCCAGCATGTATGGGACTGACAAAGTGGTACTTCAGCTCAATGGATAGGAATGAAAGCCAATGTTCTTTTCTCTAAGTGGCACATGGAGACAATGACATGCTGTACACAGAGAGAGAAAGAGGCTGTGTGGCATATGTCTGGGCCCAACACAGATTTAAGAAATACCTGGAAAGTAACTGACTAACTGACCATAAACCACTGGGACGCCAATAGTAGAAAACACGCCATACTTACACGGGGCATTAAAGGAAAAAATTCAGTATTTTTCAAGTTGGAGGTTATTTCCTCACAAGCATAGTATATATACATTTGACATGTGAAATTGTGTTCTAAAGTTAAGCATTTTTTATAATTAAAAAAAATATATCTTGCCCTTACTGTGGGTTTACATTGGAGGCTAGCAGGGCATGTGGCAACGGACAATAAAAGCTTAAAAACTTACCAAATACCTCCAAGACAGTTGTCGAATATTGATCCATGTCCTGTGATTATACAGACATTATAAAATAGTTTATACATGTCGTTTTTGATTCAGGCATTTAAAAAATATATATTTGTGTGTGCCATCTCAGCGTTTTCCTTCTGCTGCAATAATCTTTCCTCTCGAATGACCAAATCACAGTAAATGTTTTGTTCCACACTTTTCTTTTGATTTACTTTTTTGTGAGAACTCACACAAGTGATTGGAAATTGTATCCTTACCATAAGAAAAACAGTACCAGGAATATGCAATAAAATGATTATTTCCAGATTTTTGTTGACACAAAGATGCATCAGAAACATGGAAGGCATGCTTTCTTATATGAAACCCTTTGCTGTTTTACTAAAAGTTTTTAGGCTTTTATTTTCTGGAAGTTTCCCATGCCGTACTTTCCTCCATTGTAAAGTGTCAGTGTGGCCAAGATGTTTTTTTTTCTTTTTAATTTATAGAAAATGCTTAACTTTTGAACATAATTTTGCATGGCAAATGCATATATACCATGTTTGTGAAGAAATAACTTTGACGTGAAAAATACTAAACTAATCCTAAATATACAGGACCATTTAGAGTGCTTTATGCATGCAGTCACAGAACACATACTAACCACATCCTTACAGGAAATAATGCAACTGAGCAGTGAAGGAGAAACTAAGGCTGCAGTGATGGTAAGAGCGTTAGCTGCCAATGTCCAATGACAGAATCACTGAAGGGAAATGCAATAGTTGTGCCACAATTCACAAGAGCTGGTATTTTGGAGAGGATACCTGATAGTGCTAATTAGGTGTAGAGAAAGGGGAATAATATGTGACATCCAGAACAAAGTCATATCATATCAGACATTTGACGAACTGAAAAAGGCACCAGAAATGTGATACCTTCATATCTAGGCTACTTTCTGACCCACCCTGAAAGAGAACTGCAGTGGATCTCAGTGGAGATCACAAAACTATTCAGTCATATCAGATTACTACTCAAGGTTCACTAAGGTACTACACTTTTTCTCAAGCACAGGCATATACATTTTTCCAGAGTCTGAAATCAACTTTTAATATGTTTGGAATTCCAGATGACAGAGACATGCACGGTACAGTGGCCACTGGGGCTTAAACTCCTGCTCCTTTGCCCTGATAAGCCCAAGTGCCCTTTTGGCTTATAGAATAAAAAAAAACATACAGAGAATCAACCTTTTTTATCCCTTTTGATGATTCTGCTTCAATATTTAGTGTGGTCTCCTGTTAGGACCGAAGTGATCTCATCTAAGAAGGACTGCCAGCCTAAGGATCATTGTTAAAAGTAAGAAAAAAAAAGAAAAAGCAACATAGATAACTACACCCGTGCAGTTTGTGTTTAACATTTTTGAACGGTCATGGTCCAGATTTGAAAAATGACAAACTTGCCATGTTATTTGATCAAGGGGAAGGCACTACATAAATAAAATGCATTATTATTATTTCTATTAGACAACCCATAATGCATTTTGCAAGCTTGTTCGTTGTCTCAAATGTGTGTAACTGGATCACATCACTTTATTTTTCCTTCTTGAAGCATAATGAATAAGAAAGATCGGTGATGAACATAAAAACACAAAACTGTCACTACTTTGTAGTTATTTCCAATATTATCAGTCACACAAAAGACACTTGTGGGGAAGAAAAAACCTTGATTTGAGGTGCTATCGCATAAACTCTTGCTCTTAGAAAGGAACGAGATTGAATTTGGTAGTGAAATTAACTAGATGGTAATCATTTAATTCGCACTGTCCTCTTGTGAAGATGTTATATATAAGGACAATACAGTACATGTTCAATAGAGGGGTTTGTGTAATATCTTTTCTGTTAATTAAATAATCAGCAGCATCCTTTTTGCCAAGGTTGCAAAATTATAATGCCTCTGAGGTTTCATCCACACTTCTTGTAAAATTAAACATGCAGAAATGCAAATGGGTGCTTGCTTTGTGTTCAGGATATTCTAATGTAACCAATCCTGCCCTGGAAAAATGCCATTCCTCCCCTCTGGCAGATAAGGTAACGAGTGACAGTACTGCCCAGTTCTCCAGCACTAAATGTAACGCACAAAGGACAGGGCAAAGGCAAAACGGACCTGTAAAAAGGATGATGCTCCACTCATTCTGAAATACCACAGATCAACCTCACTGTATGTGTGAATGTAAAGGCCACACTGGCAGGGCTCCTCATGAAGTGGAAAATTAAACCCACTTTGTATTCCTTGGGGAAGAATCTTCAGCACAAACGACCAAATCAAAGGAACCTTAGGTTGAAGAATGGAGCAGAGAAGAGCAGACAGGCCTACTACAATAACAGTCGCTATGGAGCAAATCACCTATCAAACTAGTAGGGCCAGGAGGCACTGTCCTCACCAAGTTAGACCATAAGACGTCCTGGGCCAAGTGAAACTGCTTAAATGAAGGCCTTACATCGGGGCTCCTCAATTATATCCTGAGGGGCCGCAGTGGCTGCAGGTTTTCGCTTTAGCCAGTTTCTTAATTAGAATCCGTTTATTTGCTACTAAAGCAGTATAATTTTTGGACATGGTTTTAGTTGACTTGTTTAATATGATTCAGAACCTTTCATTGTATATTTTAGTTTTAAACAGCTGCATTAAGGTTTTTATTTTTGTCTGGTTTCTTAACCAGTAACCAGTTAATAATGAGGTGTAAATGACAAGAGGAACCACCAACCCTCCATCTAATGTGCTCCCATTTAAACCAGAGTGCATGCAGTATCTGTGTTAATGCAATGTTTTGAAATAAAATAAGAGAGAAGGGAAAGACCAGGAGATACACATGCATAATGTTTTCAGAAAATTAAAAATCTACAATGTGATAAAAATTTGTCTTGGAACAATAAAAACACTAACAAGCCATCTAATTAAATATCAATTTTCATTACTTGCTAGGCCTGACTTTTAATTGCGATACGGATGGAACAAAAACCTTCAGCTATTGCACCCTCCTGGACTGTAACTGATGACTCCTGCCTTACATCACTGAAAAGGGAAACCCTGCATCATAACTGAAATTGCCTCTAATACCCACCAGTCATGGAATTAACATAAACACATTCAAAACACCCTAAAATCACAAAACACAGTTTTGAGTACAAATAAGAGACTGACTGCTGACAGCACAGACAGAAAACAGGATGTCAATCTGACATTTATAGGTGTCAGGAAGGAAGGACAGGCATTCTGGCCAGGATAAAGGAAGATTTCATACCTGGCCAGGAGGCCACAATGGAAGGACCAGGCAAAAGGGCTTACCAGGAGCAGGTCATTCTCCCATGTGGCAGAGCTGAACCCGATTAGGACGCACACAGGGTAGCAAAGAAATTGGAGTCCGGAAATTTGCCCCTGTGAAGGTCTTTGGGGACCGCCAGAGGACATTGCCAGAGGAGGACTGTCCTGGTCTCCTCACAACCCAGAAGTGCCAGGTCGACTTTATTTGAGTCACATTTTGAAATGCACTTTGGACAAGGAAAGATGAACTTTGAATGTGATTTTTTGCTGGTGCTTTTATAAGGAAGATGATGGAGCTAAATAAAAACCCATTATTTAAGCTGAAAGTGTGTCTGGGCATTATTGTCTCTGGTTTGGGGCTTATTGGCACCCCTTGTGGTCACACATTGTAAAGCGAACAAAGACAAGCAGAAATACACGGCCAAATATTTGCAAGCTCCACTTTTGTATATCATGTGGAACAGTTACATATCAGTGTACGGTTACAATCACATTTGATGGTCATATACCACGTCTTTCTTTGTGTCCTTGTAATATTAAGTTGTTAAAATGTCAAATACTTTTCCATCCCTGGGAAAGGAAAAGAAGCTGTATTTAGAATTAATTAACAAGGGCACATAAATGAGACATTAGCAGAATCCACAGGTTTAAGTTTAAGGTTGTTGTCACTTTTTAAAACTAAAAAATGATGTCAAAATGAGATGTAATATATACATTAACAGTATGTGAGAGTGGTATCCTAAAAGGAAATGCGAGGGTTTTGGATTGACAAGTATGTCTGTTTTGGTGGGATTTTAGAAGAGTTCATGTTAAATATAACTTCCTTTGACCGGAGTCCTGGACACTCAATGTTTTAACATACTTGAGGTGTTTAGAGGGATATACAGGAGCCCCAAGCAGGAGTTATCGTTATTTGTGTAGAACAACCAAAAGCAGTTTTATAATAGCCATGCAACTCCCAAAATAGTGTAGTACAGGGCCACTGGGATGCCCAAGTCAAGACACTAATTAATATTATATGTTTATTGATACAAATTGGAGAATTTCTAAGGAAAAAGAAAAAAAAACTTGTACAATGAAACATGAACAGTTTGATCAGTGCATGATTCTCAAAGGCTTACAAAGAAAGTGAAAAGAATACATAGACATGAATCAAACTGCGTACAGTGAAGAACAAAATAAAATATGAACACACACAAAAATAAAGAAGAACTTCAAGATATAAAGAAATATAAACCCCAAAAAAAGTCTGCATTTGAAACCCCTTTGCAATCCCCTACCCCACATTATTACAGTTATTACTCCCAACTGACCAACAACCGACAGCACACCCCAATTGAAAGGGCAATAAATAATTAAAACCAAGAGAACAGTAACTGACCAGCCCAGCTCCTCAAAAGAAAAAATAAACATGCAAAATAATAATGTGTATATTACACTTTTATCACTGCTTTAAGCGATTAACATAGAGAGTGGGCAGCTATGTCAATCAACACCAATGTGTAGCACCCACCTTGATGATGCAACTGCAGTCATTTTGCACCAGTACGCAATTAGGTGGTGAAGGGGAGAGAGATAGTAACTTGTTAGAGACCATGATGATTAGGGAGACACAATGGATGATTCCATGGTTGGAAATTTAAATTGAACATCATGATACACACTACTTTTTTTGAAGGTTATCAAAAGATCTTTTATGACATCAGAGAGTCAGTTCCTCGGTTTTACATCTCATCTGAAGAACGGCTCCTATTTTCACAGAACAGTGTCTCTGTTACTGCACTGGGGCACTGGGATCCACACACAGACCAGTGGATAAGCACCACTCTTAAAAATAATGTCTCTTTATTGGCATTTTATGATTCTTTTATAGACCTGTGTGGTTCCTCATAGAACTATTGCTTGACCATCTCATTCCTGGAAGGGTTTGTTGATTATCAAGTTGGTTCTTTGTGCTTTGAAAAACTTTCTAATATGTAGAAAATAACCTGAAACATGGCGTGTTTTGTTATATGCAGCAAGAGTCCTTTAAAACTCATGAGCCATTGCTATTTCACAAATCTGCTACCATCTATCCATGGCTATTTACTGCATGGAGCATGTTACAGATCTAAATAAATGAAGGTTCTTTCTGGAACCTTCATGTGGATGGGTCTTTTGGGATCCAAAAATGGTTCCCTTATGGCATCGCTCTGAAGAACCACTCTGGTACCTTTGCTTTTAAGAGTGCACAACACCTCTTCCAGCAGCAACCTAAGCTTTTTCTAGATGCTCTCAAACATCCATGTAAAGAGCAGAGAATTGATCAGTTGTGTTGCTCTGCACTGATGCTACACTATAAAGGCACCTTCAGAGAATGAATTTGCTTATGTAAATAGAAAGCATTTCTACTCTATTAGTGTGCTGCTCTATAGTCCATGGACAGTGTGTCACATTGTACAAGCATGTAGTAATGTGTAATGTGCCACACCACACTATTGTGGTTTGCCTGTACCTGTAGAGATGCAGTATGATGAACCTGAATTTGACCCACCAAATGAGCAGCCAGATTGGACAGCGTTAAAACTTCATCTGAATGTAACTAGCAGAATGTGAAAACAGATAATCAGATGCATTTTTTTTAACCAATTAATGTAATTTGTGGTCAATGTCACATAGTAAGCCCTTATATTCCTTACATCATTGGCCACATCTCTTACAGCATCCAATATTGCATTTTGTGACTCCAGAACAGCGTCCATCAGCACACATCCAGATGGTCACTCAGCGGTTTCTTGAGGTGTGTGAGCAGCCAGCACCTGAAAATGTGCTTGCATTGCAGCACAACCAATGCCTGCAGTCATGTCCTCGGCACGGGGGTCAGCTTTTGTAATATTGTCTGAATAAACAGACAGTGGGCTGTGACTTGCCTTTTCATGTTGACTTTGATATCGACCATTTCTTTTATATTTCGGGCACTGCGCAGCTTTCTTAACTTAAACATTCGAGTGTCTCCACCATGCTGTATCACTCCATAACTTCCTTTTGTTGTTTATACCACTGCTTACCCCAACAAATAGTATATTTTACCTTGCCTCCACTTTGTATTTGCTGAAATTCTTCTTTCTTCCATGTATTTTTGCCATTGCTGTTTAATAAAACACTGAATTAGAGGGGCTAGTTATACTGATTTGCATATTTAAATATTTAAAATTATGGGAGGAGTCAGGGTGTCAGTAGGTGTGAGCATGTGTGTTAAATTTCACATTCATTAGGGCAGGGGTGCACACACTTTTTCGGCTTGCGAGCTACTTTTAAAATAACCAGGTTGAAATGATCTACCTACATTAAAAATCATATATAAATATATATATATATATATATACTTTATATATATATATATAAATATACATACATACATACATATACATACTGAGTATACTTTATACATAAAATGTATGTTGTCGTACCATGCATAACTGAATAACCTTTATGGCATAATAACAATTCAATACGTTTATGGTCACTACAGTATTTGGATTTAATAATCGTCATGTGGGAAAAGGCTGACTCGCATAAATAAGTAGAGCCGAATAATGCAGCCAAGGAGTTTTTGAATTCAGCCGAGTCGATTAACTGCGATTTTAGTTCCCTCTCCTTTCTCTTTCTCAGATCGCTTTCTGGAAGGACGTCAGTTTCGTAGTTCTTATGAACAGTTCCAAAATGCCTTTCCACATTTTCCTTCTTTGGAATAGCAATGATAGATTGACAGATCAGACAAACGCACTTCAGTTGTGGCATTGTAAGAAAAAAATCCTCTTCCAATTCCACATCCAGGCCATACCCTCCCCAAACAATTTTTCTAAAAAAATCCCTTCTTTAGTCGATATAAATTGGAAAGCGTTTGATCGTGAGTGCAGGATGACCAGTGTTTTAGAAGAGAAGAGATATCGGACTGGCCGCCCTGTATGTCAATCAAGTGGCAAATGCCATAGGGAGGATATACTAACATTTAAAAATTTTTTTTTTGAATGCAACGCGATCTACCTGCACTACCTTTGCGATCTACCGACGCATTGGGCACCCCTGCATCAGGGTTTATAAAGGGAACATGCTTGGAACCTGGCATACTTTTATGCCTCTGTAATTTTATATGCCTACCCACATTTCTGGTTTTGTCGGTATACTCGATGTTTTAGTGTGAATTCTACGCACAGCGTTATACAGGAGGCCCCTTATCCAAATCATTTAACAGACCACAGATGTCACTTAATTGGTTCAGACTACAGTTGTTCTTTGTGATGCTGAGCAGTGTGCCTACAGATGTGGTGTTGGGAGCCAGCTCGTGTATGGACCCAGCTGCATTTACCTTTGATAGAGCAGTGAAGTACCCGGGTGTATAGTGTTTCCGTTAACTTAAAAAAGGAGAAGCAGTTAACGTCAGCCTGTTAGTGTTTAGCAAGTACAAAACGAATCCTATCAAAAACGGCGACTTTTGTAACTTTTCAGATTATCACCATTCAAGCTGGAAAGAGACAAAGGCAACGAACTACAAAGGCACTGAGCCAAGTGCCATTGTCTCTTTTTTTAAAAACCATCGGCGCACTGAGAGAAGTTTTAAATCGCACATAGCCTTTAATCGAGGCCACGTCCTTGAAGTTTCAGATTGTAGCATATTGTTTAAAATCATCGTACCAGAATTGTGAAAAAATTATCTAAGATGACCGTTAAAAGACATTAGCCTAACTCTTAAGTACTAATCACTAGACTGCCTACAGTGAAAATAAGCACCTGTCTCAAGTAATTTTAACAGTCATTGACGTTTTCTGTATTGCGAATCGTTGTTATATGAATAGTACTCACCAAAAGAAATATATCGAAATTCGTAGCTATTTCAAGTGAATAGCCGACCTTTAAGGATTCGGTCGACTTCCTTATTCATTCAGTTTCAAAATCCACCTCGTAATGACAGGGCAAGGCGCAGGGGATGGGACATATAAGGACAGACGTCAACGCATTGAATGAGTTTGGAGAGCCTACACAAGCCGCCACCCACTATCGTTTCTAATTCGTGATACGCTATTATCACGCATTGTTCTCCTTTTGGGTAATAAAAATTATTATCTCGCGTAACGAAACTGAAACATAAAAACGGTTATAACAGCATTATCGCTACATAGTTGCTGCAATTGTAAGGAGCAGACCGAATCTACCTAAGGTGTTCTGTCACATGCAAATTACCACCCCCAACACACACACAAGCACACACACAAACACACACACGCACACAGACGTGTTGGCTTTATGCAAGTAGATATTGCACACACATTATGTCCGCGTGCTGCGTTTCTGAGAAGCATCACGCAGTAGGCGGGGCTTGACAACGCGTGTTATCTCCCAGGGCCCGGACCGCAAGTAAATATAATTTTTTTCAAAAAATGGATTTTATCAAATACTTTTGACTTTGCATATTCAAAAAAGTATTACATAGATATACAGTATATGAGGTGCCGTTTAGGACATAAATCATTCTTAATACACACTGTACTGAAATGTGTACACTTTTTATCTCCTAAACGGCACTTCATAGGTACTCTAACCTTTTTAAAAACTGAATAAAGAAAAACATATGGAAGTCATCAATACAATAAAATATTTAAATTATATGAAGCTCAAAAGTCATAACAAAGCCTTATTTAACTTTTTCTTTTGTCACGATCGCAAACTTATTAAAGTCGTGGAATAATTCAATAAATTCTTCTTCTTCTTTCAGCTGCTCCCGTTAGGGGTCGCCGGAGCGGATCATATTCGTCCATATTTTTCTGTCCTCTATATCTTGTTCTGTTACACTCATCACCTGCATGTCCTCTCTCACCACTTCCATAAACTTTCTATTAGGCCTTCCTCTTTTCCTCTTGCCTGGCAGCTCTATCTTTAACATCCTTTTCCTAATATACCCATGCTCTGTCCTCTACACATGTCCAAACCAGCGCAATCTCACCTTCTAGCTTTTTCTCCGAACCGTCCAACTTGAGCTGATCCTATAATGTACTCATTTCTAATCCTATCCATCTTTGTCACACCCAATGCAAATCTTAACGTGTTTAACTCCGGTGCCTTTGCTCTGTCTCTTGTTTTTTGTGTTAGTGCCACTGTCTCCAACCCATATAACATAGCTGGTGTCACTACCGTCCTGTAGACCTTCTCTTTCATTCTTGCTGATATTTGTCTGTCACAAATCACTCCTGACAATCTTCTCCACCCATTCCACCCTGCCTGCACTCTTTTTCACTTCTCTTCCACAATCCCCATTACTCTGTACCGCTGATCCCAAGTATTTAAACTTATCCATCTTCACTAACTATACTTCCTGCATCCTCACCATTCCACTGACCTCCCTCTCATTTACACACATGTATTCTGTCTTGTTCCTACTGATCTTCATTCCTCTCCTATCAAGCATATATCCACCTCTCCAGGGTCTCCTCAACCTAATCCCTACTATCGCTACAGATCACAATGTCTTCAGCAACATCATAGTCCATGGGGACTCCTGTCTAATCTCATCTGTCAACCTGTCTATCACCATTGCAAATAAGAAAGGGCTCAGAGCTGATCCCTGATGTAATCCCACCTCCATGATGAATGCATCCATCACTCCTACTACAGACCTCACCACTGTCACACTTCCCTTGTACATATCCTGTACAACTCTTACTTCTCTGCCACTCCCGACTTCCTCATACAATACCACAACTCCTCTCGAGGCACCCTGTCATATGCTTTTTCCAGGTCCACAAAGACGCAATGCAATTCCTTCTGGCCTTCACTATACTTCTCCATCAACACCCTCAGAGCAAACATCACATCTGTGGTGCTCTTTCTTGGCATGAAACCATACTGCTGCTCACTAATCATCTCCTCACTTCTTAACCTAGCTTTCACTACTTTTTCCCATAACTTCATGTTGTGGCTCATTAATTTTATTACCCTGTAGTTACTGCACTCCTGCACATCCCCCTCATTCTTAAATATCAGCACCAGTACACTTCTTCTCCACTCTTCAGGCATCCTCTCACTTTCCAAGATTCCATTAAACAATCGGGTTAAAAACTCCACTGCCATCTCTTCTAAACACCTCCATGCTTCCATAGGTATGTCATCTGGACCAGCGGCTTTTCCATTCTTTATCCTCTTCAAAGCTGTCCTTACTTCCTCCTAGGTAATCCGTTGCACTTCCTGATTCACTACCTCCACATCATCCAACCTCTTCTTTCTCTCATTCTCTTCATTCATCAGCCTCTCAAAGTACTTTTTCGATCTACTCAACACACTCTCCTCAGGGTTGCCACCTTTTTATTGTTGTTCACCTGGAGACTAGGCTAGGATGGCCCAAAAAAAACCTTAAATTGTAAATATGTTAAAGATAAGAATCTAACTTATTTATGAAATAAAGCAAACAATATTATCTAAAAGACTATATTATAGTGTCAGAAAACTTTCATTTCCAAATCAAAATAAAATTTGTATTTTGATTGAAATAAACCTCATTTTCATAGAGTTTAATGTCATAATAACGTAAACTATTATTGCTAATCACAAAAAGATACTAAATAAAAAAATATAGAAGAAAACAACAAATATAAAAAATCAGTTACCTACAATAAAATTAGATTAACTACTTGAATAAAAACAAGAAAAATAAAATACATACTTCTATAAAACACAGCTTTGACTAACCTATTCTATTAACCTAATGAAAAACAATTAAAGCTGCAAATGCCAGCAAGAATCAAAATATAAAACTACTAAGAAGAAAAATAAATAACAAATAAAACTAACAAGAAAATATTAAGATTTTTTGCTATAGACAGAAACAAATAATAATCTCATTTTATTTATTAAACTTAAATTTATATTGACTGTTACTTTGACAAGCACTTAGTAGTGCCTTTTGTTCTTTTTTCTCCAAGAATTTCGCAAATTGTTGACAAGACATATAAAAGTTTATTTTCATGCATAACTCTGCCTTAACTAAACCAACCTGCATTCTGTTTCTTTTTTCTCTCCAAAGATTCAACATTAAGGAAAAGATTCTTTCAGGAAATGCGTTGCTGACAGGAATGGATAGCAATTTGCTAACAATCTTGAGCAAATCAGGTAGGTCAGAGGTTTGCAAATTTTTACACCAAATTTCACTATTTTCAAAATTTGTATGGCCTTTTTCGAGCTCCTGCAGTCCACTTTTAAGAATAACAATTTCATTGTATAATGCATCTTCATCAATGTTATTAACCTTTGCTGCATCTTTAGCTTCCAGTATTTTTTGATAGCTGATGTTTGCTTTATTCTTTTTTAAATTTAAACAGTCAAAATACTGAAAGAGACTCTTTTGGAAATCATAATACCTCGCTATATAGTCGACTCTTTCACAAAAATGTATTCTTCCTTTGTTGGAAAGTACTTTAAGGCAGCTAGTACTTTGCTTCCAAAAAATTGATAATTTTGCCTTTGAGTTATCTGTTTCTTTCAAATCGGACATAATTTCATGTAATTTAGTGCTGGTTAAATGGTTAAGTGATTGCTTTCTAGTTTGGCAATGCGGATATTTAAAATGCTCATATAATGATGAACAAAACAAATGTAACACTCTGAGACTAGAACCTCAGAACTAAGATCATCTTTTAGTCCGTTCTCCTGTTTATTTATGAACTTCCAGATATTTTTGTTGCAGTTTTCTTCTCCTAGATCAAGAAAATATTTTTTGATAGCTGGTCAACAATGTAAAAGTCTATCATGAGCGGCATACAAAGAAAGGCATCTTGTTGTTACATGGCACAACATTTTTTGGTAGTCCATTTCCAGGTATTCAAAACACTCTTTTAGAACTTCAGATTTCTTGGCACTGTTAGAAAATTCTGTGTATATTTTCAAAACCAAATTTTCCACGTCATATGAAAGAGCTTTCAATGTATTTCTTCCTGCATTATGTATCACATGGCAATTGCAATTTGCTTTCAGTAATTCTGCATTACTATCTAGAAGTTTTTTGTGAACGGAATTATGGAGACCATAGTTCATAGAAGCATTGTCTGCACTATATGAACTTATGTCCGAAATGTTAAGTGAACACTTTTCTAAAGTTGTCAGTATGCTTGTTGTTATCGATGCAGAAGATTCATTATTATGTTCTATAAAGTCCAAGAGTTTATTCTGGATTCCATTTTTTACACTGAAATATCTTACTGTGACCGGAAATAGCTTTTGGTTTCCTTTATTGGAAGCGTCAGACAGAATGGCGTATGGTAATAACCAAGATTTCATCGATATGTATGACCGCATTCCTATCACTTCTTTCTGGTTGCACGCCAAAAAACTGCCATGTCGCTGCCTTTATTCACGTACTTACAAATGTATTTGATCGATTTAACGGAGCTACAGTATTCCACGTTTATGTGTGCTTTGTATGTTTTTGATAGCAAAGGCGAATATGGAACGACCCACCGGTTATCTATTTTGATGTCACCGTTTCTCATTTGTATGGTTGCTAATTTATCGCAATTTGGAAATCTTAAATGGATCGTAAATCGGAAACATTGAAATGGAATCGTAAAATATTTAGTATAGCGTGTGTTGCTTTTACGTCCAACAGATGGCGCTGTTTTTTAAAAAAGCATGTTTTTACCTGTCACAGGTGTGAAATCTATGTAATAGTAGGTGTAGGTATATAAAAACACGCGCGTATTCGAATGCGTTGTGTCAAAATTTCAAAGCAATCGGTGAAGAACATTTGGAGATTTAAGATTTTGAACAAACGGACATTTACATTTTTATTTATATATAGAAGAAGAAGGTTATGTCGAAATGAGCCACATATCAAGTCTAGATTGAAAGCTAAAATTTTTGTTTTGCCAAGTGAATCGTTTTAAAAGCGGATTTTTCATTTTCCAAATGTCAGCTAAATCTAGATTATTACAAAAAAACTGTAGGCAATT
Source organism: Polypterus senegalus (assembly GCF_016835505.1). Classification (NCBI taxonomy): domain Eukaryota; kingdom Metazoa; phylum Chordata; class Cladistia; order Polypteriformes; family Polypteridae; genus Polypterus; species Polypterus senegalus. Next base: position 69,638,679 of record NC_053159.1, on the reverse strand, counting down.
TGTATTATAACATGTTCTTGCTGGAGATCTATCTATAGAACTGTTGATACCCATGTTAAAATTCCCCCCTATTACAAGTTTGGCTTAGGGTAAATGTTCAAAGCATCATATATACATTTTTTCAATCTCCTCATAAAGAATAACATTTACTATTACTAAGTTACAACCATAAATTGTGCAAAGCAAAAACTAATGTTATAACACTTGTGGAGCCGACCCAGACACAGACAGGCGGACATGTTGTTACTCACCACCACATGTTTATTATTTACAATATTTACACAATAAAGTCACACAGACTCAGTCCATTTAGTGCACAAATACCCCAACACACAGTCCTGGCCACAAAATGCCTTTCTTCGGGCCGCCTCCACACCTCTTCTGCCTCGTCTTGCTTCCACCCGACTCCAGCCTTGAATGAAGGGAGACAGCCCCTTTTATACACTCCTGGATGAGCTCCAGGTGGTTTCCGACACTCCTCCGTTGGCCACGCCCCAGCGTGGCGGAAGTGCCGGCTGTTCTCCCGGCAGCTCACCGGGTGTCCTCCTTAATCTTCCCCCCAGCACTTCCTGGTGTGGCGAAAGTGCTGAGGTAACCTCCTGGCGGTGACCACGGACCCCTACAGGGTGGGGCTTCCATGCCCTCAACCCGTGGCCCCCAAAGCAACCAGGATGGCAGCCCCCACGTGATCCAGGGTGGGCGCAGACCCACATCCGGTCCCTCACAGTGTCCCAGCCGGGTCGTTGCCCCTGGCATCCCTGACGCACTCAACCAAAATAATCAGCCAATGGTCTTTAGGATTGCTCTTTGAATATAATACACGTCCCATATAATCTCCTCTTAGAACAGCCATCCCAGCCGAGTGCTTAACCCTGTGAGAAAACCAAATATTGCTACCCTATTGTGACCAACAGATTGTCAGTCCAAGAATGAGATTCCTGTAAAAAAAGTAAAATCAGCTTTTAATTCTGTGCAGAACAGAAAAAGGGCTTTCCTTTTTAAATGATCACATAAAGCTCTGTTATTTACTGAAACAAGAACTAGTTTCATATCAAACACAGTAGCTTATTTAACATCTTTGTTCAAGCTCTGATAGCCATATTTAAAAATTCAGCGAAATGCAAACAAAACAATAACAGGTCGTGTTGTGCAACCTTCTTGGCGACCTAATCTGTGAGCTGTATCCACAGTAAGCTTGGCGTTTTCACCTGCCTTCAGAGCCAAATGAATACAACTAGTACTGTGTTTTTTAACATCCTCACTGTCCTGTTCAGATACTGTAAGTCATATAACCACAAACACCATCTTCTTTGTTAACGTTCAGCATCAGAAAGTCTGTCATTAAACTTATTTAGAGTTTCTTCTAGCTCTTTACATTTCTTTTGGAGGATGTTATTATTGTTCTTTAAATCCTGAATTTCATTAATCTTGAAATTCAAAGATGTTTTTATTTCCACGATTTCTTTAGAAATTTCTTTAATCATCTGTACGAACTCATCAGACCTTTCATTAATTTTCAACGTAAGGGCAGTTATAATGTTAGTTCGTTATTCACTCAAAGAAGTATCCCCTTTATTCCTTTATGGTGCTGTGTTGAATAACAGGCAGTTCCTCGGCTTCATTTAAGCAGTTTTCATTTTGTAAAGTTCATTAGTTCAACTGAATAAGAATGGTTCAATATATTTTCTTTCAGTTACTCATTGGCTTGCTCATTTTCTTCGTTATAGTGAAAGCAGAGTTCAATTGGAAAAAATATTAGCTATAAGGAGCACTCACTGTTTGCTAAAAGAAATATACTGTACAATCGTTTAAACCCACTGTGCTCAGATATCACCAAGTTAAATGTTGTAGGTAATAAAAAAGCCCTTTGTTTTGAGTGAAAGACAGTATTAAAAGTTGCAGTTTGTATGATTGGAGTTTAAAATGAACACACTGAACAAGCTTTAGAGCATGTATGTATCTTCCATCTTGTACGACCTCCAAAAACTCATCTTTCCCAAACAGATAAAAACATTCTCTTTAAGTAGATATTGCCATGTAGATATGGCTGCAGACCAGAGTAAAGTGGGTGTGACATCATTTTCAACTTCAGCCAATTATGTATTCAATTTTTGTAGGTTAAGCACTTCTAAGACAATCACAAATTAAAATGTTGCAGGTGATCACTGTTTCGTTCAGCAAATCTCCAGTCTGCCTTACTTGTCATTCATGTTCTACTTCAGCCAACTGCCTTAACAATCTGATTCGTTCAAGCTCTGAACTAGCACAATATGCTGAAGTCGAATTTCATTGAATGTTATCCCGCCTCTAGATCCGCCCATAATGTTTCTGGAGATGTTATTAGGAATCAATAATCCCTGACGTCATTAGGAATAGGCAAGCTGCAAGATGTGAGAAGGGTGTTGCTGCAGACCGGAGACATTAAGAGTCGAGAAGGTGACATTAGAAATCGAGAAGATGAAATGAAGTGGAATTAAAAATAATCGCAAAGGTGAGATGAAAAATGGAAAGTGAACGCAGGGGATGCAAACCTGGGGCTCTAGGATGGTAGGCAACTCCAGTCACTTACTGCCACAGAGCAGGTGTAGCTGGCTTTGCCAGAACAACATCAAGAGTAAACTTTGAGAGTGTGAACTTGACACTAGAGTGTGGATTTGAAATCATCAATGAAAGATGACTGCAGTATACTATCAAGATTGAAAAAAAAGTCAGCATGAAGTTAAACATGTCTGTTTGAAATCAACAGGCCCTTTTCAGAGGCCTCCTGTGGTCCAAAGTCTAAAACAGCCTTAAGCAGGGAGTATTTGCCTACGCCAGTTCGTACACAGGTCGGTATTCACAAAGCACTTGTGTCAGATATTCAGTATAGCTTATGCAAAAAAAGTTAAAAAGCATGTGCAAGTCTGGAGATAGCTCTTTTGGCATTAGCATAAGATGTCAATTGGAAAGAATGTCACTAAAGTACAGAAGCTCTGAAGTTAAAAAAACTCTTATTTCAGGATACTTTCATGTACTTATAAGATGTTTTCACTTAAGTACAGGATAAAGTTAGAAAAAAAAATCACAAAAGTGTGCTACAGGTCTACCTAATTACGAATTTACCAAGGCCTCGGAGCCTCAATTTGACATCACTTCCATCTCTTATAGCACAGTGTTATAAAAAGGAGATTGTTTGGCTTTTATTTATTAAAGGAGTGTGGGATGGTTTAGGTACGTACTTTGTGTTTACAGTTACCAGTTTGCACACAAGTACAGAGCCCCTGAGAGGACATGGTGTAGTATTTTTTCTGGGAAAGAATTTGGTGCGTAAAACTTAATATCTGGTGTCAAACATTTATATGCCTTGTGCGCACCACATAATATCTCATGCCCAGCGCTTAGCATAGCATGTTCTCCAGGTACTTTAAGTTCACACCAGTTACAATTGTGTGTACTGTACATCATTTTCTGGAAAAAGGGCATATTGCTTAACAGTTTGATGTTTTACTCACACAGGTGCATTCCACCGAAATTGATATTGGCAAGTTTATAAAAGCAAATACATTCAAGCCCAGATTGCTGGTTTGGCGATGCTGCAAATTTAATCACGACACAAATGTGTAGTAAAAGGAAATGCCATTAGTTAGCTAAATGCTTGCATCTACTTATCAACTCTTATTTGTTAGGTTATGTTATGGTGTATAAAATCTGTACATTTTGGTTTCCATTATATTTTGTTCAAGACAAGACAACAGATGAAATTAACAAATTAAAGCAGGTTTTCTTCCCTTACACCTTACTTTTATAACACTTGTTCATAGCTTCGTGCTAATTTGGTTTTATAGCCTGGGAAAGGATGCTGAGCTGATACCTCAGGCTATTGATCACTTTATGGATGGACATCTGGAACAACAATTTGTTTTATAGCCTGGGACAGGAAGAACTACTGCTACCTCAAAGCACATCAAAGGTTTTGTTGTGTGGGAAAACGGACATTGAATTAATTCATCAATCTTTTGGACAGCCAGCCAACCAGGTGCATGTGTTTTGAAACCAAGGCTTGACATTTCATAATAGATATGCCTTAGTTTGGAAAGAAGAAGAGAGAAGCAAAGGGAGAAGAAAGAGAAGCAAAGGGAGAAGAAGAAAGAAGAAGAGGAACGGACGAAGACGGCCCTGGTCGTCAGAAAGGCATCATGAACATCGATTGCTAAATCAAACGCCTCCCTGGGACATTCATCCTTGTCATCTGTAACTTTTTCGTAAGCTTTTTCTAAAGACTATATATATTCAGACTTTCCTATCACTACCTATTTTCTAGTATTCTTTGTTCTTGTGGTATTATTATTATTCTTGTAATAAATACCATGCTGCTTTTAACTTTCAATGCTTTGTCTTAATGTCTAGAGTGATTGAAGTAATAAGTTAGATTTCTTTGAGCACCTGGTGACAGCCAGATTTTTGCCATTATTTCTGTGCTGCGAGGTTTATATGGCTGAGAGTGAAGAGCACTATACTCAACAGAAGGAACAAATATGAGAAAGAAGGTATTCTTGGCTGATGAATGGCCTATAGTCAAGAGTGCTGAGTCTTTGTATGTTTAAATGTATTCTTGTAGACCAAAAGTAATATTTAGGTCTGAGATATCACTAAAACATCGTATTGTTGTTCGTGCGAAAATAAGTAAGTCTCTTGAAGTGCTGAATGACAGGCTGTTATTCCTATAGCACTTGTGTGGTTTAAAGTGCTAAGGGTTAATCAGCGTGTGTGTCATTCATGGAGCACTGTTGTGGTTAGGGTCTGTGTGTGTGTTTATCTGTGTGTGTGTGTGTGTTCATCTTAAAGTGCAACAGTAGACCAACCCGATAACGAACTTGACGAGAACCCTTACCCTTGAGGAAACAGGTAAAAGGGCAAGTGGAGGGAAATACCACGATAATACATTTTGGCGCTGAGCAAGATTAACGGAGTAATCATGTGTTGCATTTTGTGTGTTTGGTTTCATTTTTCAAAGACAGGGATGGATCGTCCACAGGCGGCAAATATGCTGTAATCGCATGCTGGCATACAGCCGGCACATGTCAGCGTGCATCAACAGCATTTGTAAAGTTTTTTAGGTATACGGTAGAATCAGCTGTTACAGCTGTGTTTTCTCCGCTAAAAACGGAGGCAGCAGCCACAACTTTAACGGCAACGGGTGTAGAGAGTGAAGAATCGCAGGCCGTTGCGCTAGTCAAAGACGCAGAGAAGCCGTCTCTGCATAAAGTGGAGGCAAAGGCGGCTAAAATAGAAAACATACACTTGTCTGCTGGTCAGACAGGTTATGTATTGTTAATTATTATAAAGCAGTTAGTTGTGGAGGCAAGACAGATGAGAAATAGATGGCCAAAAAGTCGCAAGCAGCTAGCAGTACACTTAGAAATGTATAAAGAGAATGCCACACAGATTAAGCAACGATCGCTCAGTGTTAAAGTGTGTGCTTTGATTTCGGGTCTTTTGACCCTGAGAAACAGGAGATAAATGCAGGATAACTTAGTTTGTCACAGATCGCTGCACTCTCATATTTGCTTGCTGATAAGAGAGCCGCTTTTGTTGAAAGGCAAGAATACTCAGCTGTTACGCTGCACACCGGAGAGCAGTTTATAGCAGAGCAGATTGCTGATGGGACAGGAGGCAGTCATTCAAGTATGCTGGTTGTTGTGCAGGCTAAACAGGCAGAGGTGTTTTATGATAGCGAGGCGAGCGGCTTGCAGCAACAGAGATCAGGGGGAGAGAGCAGTTTTCAGGTCTCAGCGAGGGGTGGAAAGAAAACCCCCTGAGGCCAGTGTTTTAAAGGTGGTCCCCTGCAAATGAGATAAGCGGAGTGAGAGTGTAGATCTGCACAAACTGACCCTTGTTTTAAGGAAAAGCACGTTTTTAACTTTGATTTACATTTAACACTGAAGTAGCATCGATCCTTATAACTTTAAAGGTGAACAGCTGTTACAGGCTATAGGGCAGTGAAACATCCAGCAACAGCAGTAGAAATGAAGCTGGTTATTAGTAACACACCTTTCAAAGCCCATGTTGATTAGTGCTGCTTAGAAAACAAAATTTACTGTATATTGATTGGTGTTACAAGCAGCACGTTCATATTGGGGAATAAGAAAATGGAAGGCAGTGGCTTACCATCCAGTTTCTGGCATGTAGAACAAAGGGGTGAAAAATGTAGCTAGTGAGCTGAGTTGAAAGCTGTTGCTTTGATAGTAAGAAGGACATACAGAAAGGCCTGTTGTGATTCACACTAACAGCTGGGTAGTTTTTAGGGTCTTTGTTACATGATCACCAAAGCAGGAAGAAAGACAGGTGTCACATATTTGTTAAGTCTGTCTGGTAGGTAAAGAGCTCTAGGAGTTATTGTGGAGCAGGGACAGAAGGCAGACATTTTAATAAAATATGTGAGCACTCTCTTTCTCTCAATTAGAAATTAATATTATTTCATTCACTCTGGTTGTGGACAAAGTATGGCAAGTTGCAGCACTATTAATAATTACACCTGATAACAAGGTCTGGATTAATAGTCTAGGAAGAACATCATCCAGAAAATGAGAAACAGTGGCTGCTAGAAAAAAGGACAAAAGACTTGATTTGACTGAAAGCCAGAAAAAAACTGTTTTGCATCCATTTCTACAGACTTTTTAGAACCAGAATGAACTGTTTATGTTTGGACTGAATTTGTGTGCGACAAAGTTTTTATACTAGGACCTGAAGCAAGCATCAGAATTCTGCTGAAAGAGGCCAAAGGACTGCATCATCATCACCACCATTGTCGAGCACTGGACTGAGGAAAGACACCTGGACACTGAGAGATAAAAGCTAAGTGTTCTCTTCCATAAGCACATAACATGGGATGTACTGCATGCAGAGGGAAGCTGGTTTCTAAGGGCAAGACAGGATAGTTTAGGACACATTTGTAGGGATTTCATAGGACCCAAAGGGAGAACAATGATCAAGACAATCAAAAGACTATGAGGGAATCACTTTGTCCAAAAGGCCTAGACAGATAGGTTATGCCTTATTTTGCATTTGTTTTAATTTTGCGTAGCCTGTATATTGATGTGTATAGCCCACTAGGCTAAACTAGGTGATTTAAAGTGATGTCCATTCTGGGGTGGGTTAAATGTCAATATAGTGTCTTGTGTTTTAATGGTCACTTTGAAACAGGCTATTTTCCTCCACCTTTTGAGGCCCATTAGTTGGGTGTCATAGATATTCTGTGCTTTGTGGGTGATGGAAAGGTGTAAAGGGGCATGAGTGTAAGACCAGTGGTGGAAAAGCAGTAAAGAAGCTTGCAATGTGCTAAGTGAGTACAAAGAGGGGATAAATGGAGTGCTGGATGCCCTAAAGACTATAATCTTAGTCACTTAGAGGCAAGAAGCTGCACTGCAGGGAGCTGCACAACAGTATCTGTGACTGTGGAAGTGATGCTTCAGCGAGGAGGCAGCTAACATTCCTCTGGTGGTCCTCCAAAGAGTTGTGCTCAGGGTGCACTATAACATTTGCTACATTTGAAGGGGTGGCAATGGCATTTGAGTTCTGTGATTCCACCAGGCTGGTCCCACTCTAACTACAGCTGAGCTAACCACCACACCACAAACCACCTCACACCTGGTGTGCCTTTTATGGCTACCATAGTTAGGAACTGGGGGAAGTGCATGTCTCAGAGGGAACCATAAAACCAGGAATATAACATAAGGAACTGGACATTAAAGCTAAATTAATTAGATACATTTCAGCTTTGAATTCTAAACTAGAATGTTAGATTTGCAGTTTTGTTAATGTAATTATTTAGTAAGTAAATTGGTCCAATAATGTGTGCTACAAAAAAAAACAAAGTAAAGAAAGTGAACAAAATTTAGAACAAAATAGAGCAACTAAATTTAGAGAATTTTTGGGCCTTTTGACAAACTGGTATCCTACATTGTATAAGATATTAAAGTTCAGAACTGTAAAGTTTATCATAGAGAATTCATATGACACTATGGAAATGTAATATAATGTACAATGCAGGAGGTCATAGTTAATTTTTAGTTTTGAATGGGAAAGTGATCACATTAGAGAAGGACACTAAGAGTTGAAGGAGGCATTTCATATGAACACCAAGTAGTGGAATAAGCCAAAAATATTTTTAGTGCTCAAGGAGGGAACAGGAGAGGGTGTCCACCTGTTGGGTGCATCTTCCAGTGGTGATCTGTTGGATGGAAAGACACTTGATGCCCCATACAGGATGTCCCAATTTATTCTGGCCAGAATTGGTGGCAGTCGGATCTCTCTACTGATTGAATAAATTGAGCAGGGGAAATTACTTTGGTTTATTTGATAGTTGAGATGAAGGCCTCATCTGAGGAAACATGTTCCTTCCTAAGACCAAGTATTTAGTTATCAGATGCAAAGACATTATAAAAACATTTCTGTTGTTTGTATAGAATTGTAGCTTAGATAGATGGACTTGTGTTTAGGGGTCCAGGGGTGGAGTAAATAGTTAAAATTGTTTAGGTGAAACACAGTAATGTGGCAGACACTAATTTGGAATTGGCAAACCACTTGAACTTGGAATAGGTGTTTAAGATTTAGGCAATCCAGCTTCCATCTTGCATACAGCATCTTTGGCATTTGAAGAAATAAAGACAAGAGCTGCAGAAGTAACAGAACACAGGAATTACTAGAGTCAACTAGCCAAAGATTCAGAATCATCTTATGGAATCATTATGAAATGACAATGGCAAATATTGGGGTATATCTGATGGGATCCTAGTGTAAGAACTGCATCTGCTGATGAAATTTTTCTTTTTCTGCTAATTGTAGGAGCTGTGAAGTATTTCAAATGTCCTTGGTGAGCCAAATCTGCTTGAGGGACTGAGTACTTGGGCAGTAGGAGGCGACTGGAAGGGCGTGGGAACACACTACCAACCCGGACGGCCAAGGGTTTGAAGGACTCACAGTTCATCTTTAGTTTGTCTGACCAAAATAGGGGTGGAGTGTTATGGTGTATAAAATCTGTACATTTTGGTTTCCATTATATTTTGTTCAAGACAAGACAACAGATGAAATTAACAAATTAAAGCAGGTTTTCTTCCCTTACACCTTACTTTTATAACACTTGTTCATAGCTTCGTGCTAATTTGGTTTTATAGCCTGGGAAAGGATGCTGAGCTGATACCTCAGGCTATTGATCACTTTATGGATGGACATCTGGAACAACAATTTGTTTTATAGCCTGGGACAGGAAGAACTACTGCTACCTCAGAGCACATCAAAGGTTTTGTTGTGTGGGAAAACGGACATTGAATTAATTCATCAATCATTTGGACAGCCAGCCAATCAGGTGCATGTGTTTTGAAACCAAGGCTTGACATTTCATAATAAATATGCCTTGGTTTGGAAAGAAGAAGAGAGAAGCAAAGGGAGAAGAAAGAGAAGCAAAGGGAGAAGAAGAAAGAAGAAGAGGAACGGACGAAGACGGCCCTGGTCGTCAGAAAGGCATCATGAACATCGATTGCTAAATCAAACGCCTCCCTGGGACATTCATCCTTGTCATCTGTAACTTTTTCGTAAGCTTTTTCTAAAGACTATATATATTCAGACTTTCCTATCACTACCTATTTTCTAGTATTCTTTGTTCTTGTGGTATTATTATTATTCTTGTAATAAATACCATGCTGCTTTTAACTTTCAATGCTTTGTCTTAATGTCTAGAGTGATTGAAGTAATAAGTTAGATTTCTTTGAGCACCTGGTGACAGCCGGATTTTTGCCATTATTTCTGTGCTGCGAGGTTTATATGGCTGAGAGTGAAGAGCGCTATACTCAACAGAAGGACAAATATGAGAAAGAAGGTATTCTTGGCTGATGAATGGCCTATAGTCAAGAGTGCTGAGTCTTTGTATGTTTAAATGTATTCTTGTAGACCAAAAGTAATATTTAGGTCTGAGATATCACTAAAACATCGTATTGTTGTTCGTGCCGAAAATAAGTAAGTCTCTTGAAGTGCTGAATGACAGGCTGTTATTCCTATAGCACTTGTGTGGTTTAAAGTGCTAAGGGTTAATCAGCGTGTGTGTGTCATTCATGGAGCACTGTTGTGGTTAGGGTCTGTGTGTGTGTTTATCTGTGTGTGTGTGTGTGTTCATCTTAAAGTGCAACAGTAGACCAACCCGATAACGAACTTGACGAGAACCCTTACCCTTGAGGAAACAGGTAAAAGGGCAAGTGGAGGGAAATACCACGATAATACAGGTTACAAAAGGAATTCATATTTCACATATTGATTGTATATGAAGTTTACCCAGTCCAGTGTGGATACAGTAATTTAGTTCTCTGGTAAACTTCGTGCACTCACATAAACTATCATAGGTTGTTTAGAAAAAATGATGGTTTACACAGTAAAAACAATATATTGTATTTGGCCAGTACCAAAGTATGCTTTTTGTTATTAATTGGCAAAATATTTAATTTAAATTAGGCATTTGTATAACTATTGTATGTTGTTATCATTATAATTATTTATTATACATGTGCTATGTTTTTATCGATTAAAAAAATAATTACTATATTTCAATATATTTATATAATTACAAGGATTAATATCAATATACTGTAATACAAGGTGAGAAAGTTCAAATTGGCTCTGTAATATATTTATTTTGGTAAACTAAAGATCCATTTTGTAATTCAAAAATGAATTCATACATTTTATCTTGGGAGGAAATAAATACATTTTGTTACTAACCAGGAAACTTAATTTTAATTATATTGTGACTGTTAACAGTCTCCATACATATGTTTAAACACAGGTAGCGTTGAACTATAATATTTTCTAAATACAAAACAAGCAAAGAATAATTTAAAATATACGTGGGCTAGACTGATGTCCCACAATAATGGCACATAACATTGTATTTACACATTTAATTACATTACAGTATTTTTCTGAAGTATGATATAGTCTTAATCATAACTGACTGTAAATACAAGGCTACATCTTGAGTAGGTGACAGGAACAAGTTATTTTTTAATCTTGAAGTCTTAGAATAATAGTATGATGGATACAAAAACAAGATTGATTTTGGAGTGTCAAAGACACAGAAAGAAGTTAAAATGGCAGTACCAGTTGCTTTTACAAAAATCAATAAAAACCTTCAAATGTGTGTCCGAGAGAAATGCATTATAAATGTTTTCAAAAACATCACAATGTTAATACACAATGAACGACACAGCATCAAAATTCTTGTCTAAAGTTATACGTCTTGGGCTTTGATGATTGTTTCTAATTACATTGTGTGGCTTGTGTGGGAGAGAACATGCGCTGTCAGGCCCCTTCTGCAGCCAGGTACTTGTGACATTTCTAGCATACTTATTACTTTCAGCTCTTTTGCAATATGCAAGGTGCTATTTTAATTAGTCCATTTTAAATTTCTTCCATTTGCTAAATATTAAATTGTATTCAGGCTTTACAGCTTCTGTTTTACAGCTTCTTGATGTGGATCATGACATCCAGGACCTTGTGTGCTCTTCCAGCAGGTGTTTGTGCAGCCATGTGACCCTGTTGCCCAGTGCGCCTTGCACATCTGCCCGATGAGCAGTTTGTCACAGGACAACCTGTGGTAGGGCAGAAAGGAGAGAGAGAGGCATCATCAGGTTGGCCAAAAATTGCGGAGATGCCCCCGACAGCAGTGACTTACATGACACCACCCACCAGGCCTGTATATCATATGGCAGGAAACTGGAACCGGCGGGCAGAGTCCAGATGTTTCAAGACATCCTACAACCAGCCTCCCAGATTCTTCCTGTGGCTACGAAATACCTTCCATCCTTGTCCAGGTCTCTGTGGACGGTCCTGTAGAGGCCAGTCCCATCAACCCGTGCCTGCACTGTTGGTAGGTGAGCTTGTAGGCCATCATGCGGTAGGTCATCCAAAGGAAGAAACGGACCTGGAAGAAGGCTTTGGGCAATGCCAGGGCTGGAGGTGGAGGTTATTTGGCATGAGGAATGCCACAAGAGGGTCAAATTGCTGGTCAGCACAGGCTTTCCGTCCTTGCTCTTGGTGAAATGGACACAGTCCAGCCACTCTTGTTCTTCTGAGGGGAACTCCTCCAGTCCTCGGGCAAAAAAAAGCTGTAAAAGAGAGGGATAAGAAAAAAAAACCAAAAAGGGAGAAAGCCTCAAGAGTCAGTCAATGCCATATAGCTAAAGCAATGCAGCTTTGTTTGATACTCTCTTTACTCCTGGCTGCAGACAGCATTTGTAAAGGATGCTTACATGGATGAGCAGGTAGCTAGGAGCACTGGGGTGACGTGGGCTCTCCATTGTTTGCAGACCAGGAGGCGTAGGCTCCTGGAAGAGGGGAGCAAACAGAAAGACAAACCCAAGTAATTCACAGGTACCAGGAAAAGCAAATGTATGGCTGGTGACTTCAGTATGCATGTGTTTGTCAGGCAGTGCAAGGTATTGAATATTCCATATGAAAATTCTAAAGATGGCAAAGTTCAGTGAGAATGCTACATGCATGTGCAAAACATACATGCATACACACACGCACACACATACGCACGTACATACCCCAGGCTACTGTGTCGCACACGGCTCATCTTACTGCTTTGAGAAGTATATCACTGAAGTGCAAGATTACTGTATTTTGGAGAACTGAGAATTGAAACAAAGGTCAGCTGCTAAAAAACAAAGTATCACACACAAAACTACCAAGTCATGGGGCGCTGTCACTTACCTGCCACAAATGCAATGCTAGCTGACAGCAGCACATCATCAGGAATCTCAATGATGGAGGCTGGCGCAAGAGAGAGAAGCGGAGGGGGGTAGTGTTGGTGGGGGTCTTGACTTTGGAATTAGCATCTGCCTTTGCTTTGTCTCTCCATCTGACATAGAATTTGAGCTCTTCCATCCTGTACCTAGACAGTGTAGCAGACTCCATAACTCAGCAACCCAGCAACCTTTTAAAGGCCCAATAACTGGCCTTCACTGCACACTAGCATGGAGTTCCCGGGGTCACCACCTAATGCCTGCATGCAATCCCCAACCTGCTCTCTGACCACCTCTGGTGCCTTCACCCTGAATAGCCCAGAGCTTCCCAAATGGTACGCCATGGTGGGCATGGCCTTAAATGTCAGTTCACCAGTAGTCTCATGGAAAAACTATGGCTTTGGATCCATGCTGAATAAATAAAATAAATGAAGAGATTGTTAGAATGGGCACATAACCAGGCATATAAATCAATCGACTGTGTGGTGAAGAGAGTGACTGAACTAGCAAGCAAAAAGAAAGAAAAGCCAAGGGAAGATAACAATGAAAATCCACCAGCTTCGTAAAGGCAGTGTACTCCAACCCAAAATTCAAAAAACTTTTTTTTTTTTAACGTAGTTTAACCTATGAATACTTACATCAACACTTCAGGTGATGTATACTCTCTTAACACAATGCAGTCAACCAGTAAGACAATTAAAGAACCAGTAAGACAATTAAAGAAAGAAAACCATGTTTACACTAGAAGTTTTCTTTTAAAAACAAACCCAGAATCAAATATGTAAACAGAAATAGAAATTCTGAAAGAGTGGGGGACAACACATCAGTGTAAATATTACTGTCATTATATTCAGGACCATTAAAGTTATTACAATTATCTTCTTACTACAATACTCTTTCACACTATCATTTGCTTTTGTCAGGTTATGTAGTGAACACTACATTATTATTACTATCATCCCCCTCCTCCCCAAATCAATTTGCACAAAAGAAGAAGCCTATTAAGCATTAATATTAATGTGCACAAAACAAGACTGCTCTGTTATTACCATCATCAATCTAAAAAATCTCTGTTAAATGAAATAGCTAAAACTCTATATTATTTTTAGTATTTTTTAGTATTGTTTGCATCCTTTTATTTGTATTCTTTTTATTTGAATTATTTTTCTTTTTTATTATTTATATTATTTTTAACTATTCTTTTTATTTTTATTATTTGTAGTCTTTTTATTCATTCTTTATACTTTTTATATTATTATTTATTACTTTTATTATTTGTATCCTTTTTATTATTTTTCATTCCTTATTATTTTAATTTTTATTAATTATTATTTATTTTTATTCTTATTAGTTACACTACCATCCTCTACAGCTAATACTATATTCTTCTTCTTCTAATTATTAACATCCAAAAAACTGCATGCAATAAAACTAATAATTAATAATCATTGCATTGTTTTTACTACAATAATATGTTCAATTGTACTATTCTGTACATTTCTTATTTCATTAATTATTATCATTACTGAGCTGGAACCATTCATTCATTTACACCTTATGCACATACACCATATACTGCCAGTTTAAGGTGCTGGGAAACAGGTGCAACATGGAGAAAATGAAAAACCCACCAATCAAACCTTGCAAGAATCAAACTGAAAATGAAACAAAAGCTAATTGGAAGAGTGTTTTTGCACAGTAGCCAATCACAGCCCAATAGAAAATGAAACAAGATGAACCAAATTGAACCTGAAGATTGGGTCTCTTAGACACAGCAGAATGTTTGCTATATATTGTCGGATTGACTCACCACCAAATGACTGCACTAATGAAAGTGAAACCACCGTAGAATGATGCTCTGTGTTCCAGGAAAGTGCTTCTTGAGGTCGTATGAGTCAGTTGAGCTCAAAGTTTGAAAAACATGCTGCCCTTCCGTGCTCAAACAACAAAGCAAGATGACACACTTGCTTACATCAGGTATGGAATCGATGCCAACCGCAGTCAGATAAGTTTGAAAAGACTCAAACCAGCGAGTCCAAGATATAGGAGGACCACCAGGTAAAGGTAAGGAAGGAGGTGGTGGTGATAGTGAAAATTCAGCCATCCTCATAGCCAAAATGTTGTATTTACGAAGTACATGGTTTCTCACTTGCTAGAACACACTTTATTCCACAGTCTAAATATGACAACAACAACCAATGTCATGGTAATTGTGGACTTTTAATTATTTATTTGAACTATTCCTTTTCTGGGGTGGAATGATAGTATAACATGCATTGTTAATGACTCTAAAAAAATAGAATTTGGTGCACAAGTTTGAACTTACTTTGAATTTTCTAAAATCCACACAAAAGTGTCTGGTTGAGGTGCAACTTGTCAAGGGACATTCAACCAAATATTAGTTGGGGTGTATGTATATGTTTGAGGCTGTATACAGTACAGGCCAAAAGTTTGGACACACCTCCTCATTCAATGAGTTTTCTTTATTTTCATGACCATTTGCAGCACTCCATCACTCTCCTTCTTGGTCAAATAGCCCTTACACAGCCTGGAGGTGTGTTTGGGGTCATTGTCCTGTTGAAAAATAAATGATCGTCCAACTAGCCTGACTTCTGCACAACACAACTGCTGGTCCCAGCCTCATTGATAAAGCAAGCAATTCCACTAAATAACCCTGATAAGGCACACCTGTGAAGTGAAAACCATTTCAGGTGACTACCTGTTGAAGCTCATCGAGAGAATGCCAAGAGTGTGCAAAGCAGTAATCAGAGCAAAGGGTGGCTATTTTGAAGAAATTAGAATATAAAACATGTTTTCAGTTATTTCACCTTTTCTTGTTAAGTACATAACTCCACATGTGTTCATTCATAGTTTTGATGCCTTCAGTGAGAATCTACCAATGTAAATGGTCATGAAAATAAAGAAAACACATTGAATGAGGAGGTGTGTCCAAATTTTTGGCCTGTATTGTATATAATTTGGACCCTTTGTGGATTTGACAAAATCCAAAATAAGTTCAAACTTGTGTTCATAAAGGCTTTTAGCCTTCTCTTCAATCAGCATTAAGCTGTGTGGCACTCGATGCTGATCCTGCATCCATACACTAAGCAGTTCCTCCATCTCCTCCATCATTTTTCCACATTTCTTCGATATTATTGACAACATCATTGGCACAAAAGGCTTCACATGTTCCGTGATCTTGTCCAAGTTCTTTAGAATGGTGTTGATGGTTGAATGGTTTTGATTATACAAACAAGTGATGGTGACAATCTTTTCACCTTGCTCTACTTTCTCAATTATTTTCACTTTTGTTCCAATGGTTATCACCTGGCACTTCTTATCAGTACCAGCAAAATCACTGCTGCTTTTACGCTTATTTTTGAATGTCTTGACCTTGAAGTAAAGGGTGTTAACACAACATAAACAGAGATATAGTCAAAATCAGAGAAGCTTATAGAGGATGCACACACATGACTGAAAATGTAAGCAGTAATAGCATGGGTTTTGCACTCTGCATAGTGGCAGATATGCAAACAAATTTATGTGCTGCCTCAAAATTTGAAATTTAAATTAATTAAATCAGTTTAAAAAAAAAAACCTTTTTCCCCACAACATTCGCATACTAAAGCTGTGATATTATGTAATATAGAAATTTAATATAATACAGAATTATTATATATAATTATTATTTGCCACAAACGTTATTTCGGTCATGGATTAGTCACTTGCGGAGCAGCTGTCTTAGGGCTCAGAAGTTAAAATGTCATTTCCTGTTAAATGTTTACCTGATTGGGATTTCAGTCTCAATGGCACCCTGTCCGGGTGTTGTTCCTGCCTTAAGCCCTAGGCTGCTATAATGTGCCCAGCGACCTTGCCCTGGATAAGCGAGTGCAGGAAATGTATGGACAGATGGACTGACCATGTGTGTGACGTGAGTGACTGCAGGGGGTTGGGGGAGGAGTGTCCAGGAGAGAATTGGGAGGTTGCACGTCTGCTGAAGTGTGCAGATTTTTGGTGTTTTATGCGTTTAGTAATCTGCAGCACCATCTGTCTATTCATTTGCTTCTGTTGGGCCCTTGAGCAAGCCCTTAACCTGCAATTGCTGAGCACCGCACTTTACACTAGACCTGCCTGCTGATGCTGAACATCAGTTTAGTGTGAAGTGCACCACAGGCCGGTCAGAGATGCTACTCAGCGGGTACAATCGGGGTGCATCTAAAGAATTTTACATTGGGTGGCAAGAGCAGTTTTAAGAGTGCTTGCAACATGAACATATAGTGTTTCATCATTTGGTTCACATCTGCAAACCTGCAGGTGGTGCAAATTCACCAGTGCTTGGACTTTCTCCTAACCCTGGCTTTATGAACTGGTTCTCATGGCTTCCTACTTGGATGACCAAGATATTTCTCATTTTACTTATTTCTCTTGCAGAATTATGCAGCAGCTTGGTGACACAGCAAGCATCAGATGGTCATACGTGCCATCAGGATAAACACTAAACTATGGGCCAACTTGGTCCAATCAATGGCTTATTTTAATGCTCGTCACTACTAAAGATCAATTGACTGTTGTTAAAGAGCTGGGGTCAGCCCTCTGATGGTGATGACAGCAATTGGTCAATCTTAACGCATTGGGCATGCTGGGAATAGGCGCCCCATGCTAATCTATGTAGTTGACTTTTTGAGTGGTTGTGCAGGTAGGGGCTCCAGTCCACTGATTTGCCCAGGGGCTTATAATGCTGAAAAGACAGCCCTGGTGGTTGTCTTCATCAATATGGCTGTCCATGTGCTATTGAGAAGAGACATGCCCAGATTATGTATGGAACAAGTTGCTTGGGTGAGGGGCCGTTCAAACTTTAATTAGTGCAGATGGTCTGTGCTGGGCACTGCATGACCTCTGCGTCATCAACTTAGATGAGTGCTTACATCTAAAGGTGCTCTGAGCGCTGCAGTCCCACTAAAGTGACCTTTAGACCAGGTCTGCCCACCTGTCAAAGGCATAGAAATAAAGTGTCTATCCAGAAATACACAAACTGAGGAGGTGGGCACAAAGGCACTTTGAGATCCATTGTTTGATATCCTCAAATGGCTTCACATTTTCATCATTAAAGGGAAGGGGTGCCCACATCTACTATGACTTTAGTGTATAAAGGCTGCTTTTGAACATCAATCACTTTGTAATTCAAGGAGCTGAGGCCATCAGAGTCCATCGTAAAATCTGGTGTGATTCATTCGGTCAAACCTGCAAAGAGAAGAACAAAGGAGATGTGAGGATGGCAAATAGCCAAGGCCTGCTCAGCTACCCTTTCCTGAAGTGGACATGGTGGGTATGTCATTTGGGGTGTGGGGTGAACCCTTCCTATAGTGTGTGTCTAGCCCCGGCACCAAGACAGACAATCAGCTGGGCTTCAGGTCACAGTGGTGAGCGGCATGGTCAAGGGGCACAGGCTCTTTTACAGGTGAGTGTCATCTGGGGTTACTCCATGCTATTCTGTAAAGTGAAGCTGACCACGGGCACCTGAGATTATATCAGGGAATGAGGCGCAAAGTTCTGGGGCAGTGTCCACATCCCAAAGAGTGATTTACCAGCCAGCCTAGTTCAGACTGCAGGAAAAGGTCAAGGATACAGACCAAGACAGAAACAAATTAAAAAGCAAACATCTGAAAGTGAGAAGTGGAGCTCATGGACATGGCAGTCATAAGGATAACACTGCAAGGGCTCCACGTAATGCAGCGGCCAAGCAACAAACCCAGTAGAAGTGGTCTGTGGCACAAGACAAGGGGGCGGGGTCAGAAAAGCAAGCCATGCTGGTCCACCAGTTGTTACAACTTGAATATCTTTTTCCTCAGGTTGTCCTGAGACTCAAAAATTCATCTTGGTGTTGTTTGGGGGTCTTCATAGCCAAGGAATGGAGCTTCTATTTTGAAGTTGATTACTTCTACCATCTTTAATGATGCCATTTTGGTTTGATGTTGAGCATCGCTGTTTTGTGCTTGTGTGTCACCCGTTTCCTTGTGCTGCCCAGTGCAGGTTTTGTTTCACTTAACACAGCATACAGGTTCTGTCATTTTTATCTTTTCTTTCAGGTTTTCGGCGTTACTAACTATGCTTTCCTAATGTGTTTTAACGTTCTTGGGTGTGTTTCACATGCACCATTTGAACATGTTAGAAAACTTCGGTCAACTGCTGACTTAACAGGTTCACAAAACAGAAATATCTTTGTGTGTCAAACAACTGACTGCATGATAATGTCGTTACTAAAACTGATGTTTACTCATAATTTGATAGGCTGGAACTCTTCAGTTTCCTCATTTGCCTTAAGACCATGCAAAAAATAACCAGAGAGAAGAAGGTCCCGTATGAAACCTTAAAATGATGCAGTAAGCTGAGTTGTCCTTTGTGCTGTCCTCTCTGACCAACTTTCTGTCCCTAAGGACTAAATCAGCATCCAGAAATTGCTCCACCATTGTAATTCATTTAGCATTGTTAAGGATGAGAGCTAGAGAAGCAGTAAAGGTGGCTGACTCAGGGTGCAAATTAAAGTCGGCCTCAAACAGTTAAAGCAGTGCACTACTCTAAATTCCAACTGAAAAGAGGGTCTCCGTTACAAGAATCTGCTTTAATTAACTGTCCATGTGCTTTTTAGGCCATAACATCAGAGCTTAGTTTATAAACCATGAAGTGCAAGAGATCATCGTGACTGCCCAAGGAATGCATGAAAGTGCATCGATAAACAGCAATTGTCATTGATATGAAATACATGAACACATGTGCTCACACGCTTAAATTAGAATTCACCTGGAAATCTTGCACTTTTAAATTTTTTTGATACATGCAGATTGCCGTTTTCTCCCTTTTTCACATCCCTCATTTGATGCTTCATCCTCATCCCCACTGCTTGGCACCTTATCTCTTCGTGTCCACATCAGCGTCCACATCCTCTGTGCCAGAACTAGTTGACTAACTGAATTGGCCATTTAATTTAATTTGTATTTGCTCTACCATTTTCATTTTACATCGACCAATCAAAAGACAAGTTAGGGGTAATGTTAACTAGACTACTTTTATAAGGTTTAACTAAAGTGTGTTTAATAAACTTTGCTTATTTAAACCCAGCCCCAGTTTCCCAGTTCCTTTTGATCGTGTAGACCGCCACCCTCACCGACATCTTGGCTTTCATTACAGTTTCTCGATAAGAAAGACCTGCACTTTTAAGGGATATACAGGTCTGCCTGTCTGTCTGTCTCCCTCGGCATTATGAAAGCAGTAATGTCCACATCCTGCTACGGTGGGATTAGACACACACACTGTGTTCATGCTCTGCTGTTATACAGACAGGATCCACAAGTAATCAGCAACATTTAGGACACCTGCAGGAATTGCTGTCATCAACTTTCAAGGCTCATTCAACTTCCACTGTGTCATAAATTAGGAGTTCTAAAGCACACAAGTCCCGAAAAAGCACTTTCAACAATACCCACTAGAGAAGGTCGTGACAGGCAGAATGATGTGGGCAGCAGCAGATCATTGTAATGTTTTTTTTTTAACTGAATACATTTGTTTGTTGTGGATATTGCAGTGTCCTGCAGCCCTGATTTTGATTTGTGGCAGTACCAGTTCTAAACCTTCCCGTTGGCCTTATCGGTACCTTTGCTTATTGCTGTGAGTTTATACAAAACTTCTGCTTCATTTCAATGGAATCTGTGTGGTTGAACACTAGCATAAGAGAGAGAGCTAGAAATGTGTGGGGGCATCACATAGTGGGAAGGCTTGAACTGCTTTTTCTGGACTTTGGATATTAAGAACGTATAACAAGACAAGGACTGTGCAACCCTGGAGCCTGTCATTGTCTAAAAGAAATGAATACCTTTATGTAGGATATGGCGTAGTTGAGCCTTGTGATCTTAGCGATCTACAAATACTGTATATTGTAATATGTATATTAATACAAGTATAATACAATACCATGTGCCATTTAATATTATGTGACTGTAGTACTGCTAGGCAGGATGATAAGTAATAAGTGAAGTACTGTGACGATGCAGATTTGGCTCCACGCTCCCATCGCTATTCGGGAGCCAATCAACCCAACACCGTCGGTAATGTCACCAATGAGCTAGACAGTGAGACAATAACAACTGAGCAAGGGGATGGTAAAAAGTGAAAAGTGCTTTTATTTTAAAACAGTCAAACAAAAACAAAGTGTTCAATAAATAAAGTGCAGTGCTTTCTAATAATCTTCATTAAATAAATAATCCAATAAAAGAAATGTGGAGGTTAAAAACACTACAAAAAACAATCCTTTAAAACGAGGTTAAAACTTTCTTATGGAAGCAGTCTTTAAAAACCAACAACAAACCCGGTGCCTTCTTTTAAAACTAGCGTCTCTCCTGCTTCACCCATCTGGACCCCGCAACAAGGGAGACACTCTTTCTCTGCAGCTGACCTTTACAACCTTTACGGTCGGCTCCCCTTGACAGTGACTTGAGAATTCCACTGCGACCAAGGCTCTCACACAGGGAACACCACGTCCCAAGTCCCGACTCCCGCTACCTTCCGCGGAGAGTACTGCACCTTCCTGGTCACTCCCGCCCTTCAAAACAAACACTGCGGGAGCGACCACAACTTCTCTCAGGTGTTGGCCAAACACCCAGGCTGCCTTCAGCAGTCTGTGAGCATTCACTCACTCGCTTGCTTCCTGCTGCACTCGTGGTCACTCGTGCTCTCTCTCTCTCCTTACTGCCTCCTGCTGCCAACCTCCATTTCTTTCTCTTTCTCTTTACATTCCCCTTCTTCCCTCTCCAATTGACTTGCGCTTCTTTTATAATGCGAGGGGCCATAGCAGCTGCAGCATATTAGCCACGGGAACAATCATGGATGTGGGCAGTCCCTCACCTGTGCACTCGGTGAGAAACGCCCACACCACAGATCGCCCCTTGGCTTGCTATGACCCAACGCTCCCTCGCTAAGCCGCCGCGAGAGCGGTGATTATTTATTTAAAAAATGGCCTTTACTAAGCAAGCTGTGGACCCGCTATACCACAAGTACATGACTATACAGTAGACAGTCATGTGATCAGAAAGGGGTCCACAAAATCACAAAACAAAATATCTCATTCATGTAGGATTTCAGACCCTTCATTCAGTGCTGTGTAGAAGCCCCTTTGACAGTCTTCTCAGCGTTGTACACCTGGATTTGGGCAGCTGATTCTTCTCTTTCTGGCAGATGCTCTCCAGCTCAGTTAGAGTGGATAAGGAGTGGATTTTCTATAAGTTTTAAGTTAGGGCCACTCAGTTACAGTCAGTAACCTGTCCTGAAGTCACTCCAGCGTTGTCTTGGCTGCATGCTTCAGGTCACTGAACTGTTGGCCCAGTCTGAGATCACAGGTTTTTTTCAAGGAGCTTTCTGTATCTGACTGCATTCATTCTCCCCCCAATTCTGACCAGACTCCCAGCACCCACAGAGCACATGATTCTACCACCATCCTGCTTTAGAAATGGCATTAGGCAGGTGATGAGCAGTGCCAGGACTTGACCAGTCCTAGTGGTTGGAGTTCTGCCCAAATACTTCAATTTTATTTCATCAGACCAAAGAATCACTTTCCTCAAGTTCTCAGAGTCCTTCAAACTATCCTATGCCTTTTACTCAAAAGTGACTTCCGTGTGCCCATAAACACCTCATTGATGTGGTCCTGCTGAAATGGTCCTCCTTCTGACAGGTTGTTTCAACTCAGCAGAGGACGTCTGAAGCTCTGTTAGAGTAACCATCGCATTCTTGGCCACCTCCCTAAGCAAGGCCCTTCCTGCCTGGTTACTCAGTTTGGCCGGAATCTTGGTGGTTCCAAACTTCTTCCACTTTACAATTATTGAAGCCACGGTGCTATCGGGAACATTTTTATCCCCTTACCCTGATTGATGCCTCGCCACAGTTTGATTGTGGATGTCTACAGTGAGGTCCTTGGGCTTCATGGCTTGGTTTTTGTCCTGATATGTAGTGTGAATTGTGTGACCTTTTTATACACATGTGCCTTTTTAAAGATGTCCGATCGATTTCAGTGTGCCACAGGTGGATGTCTCATGGAGAATTAAAGCAAACAGGATGGATCTGTGCACAATTTGGAGAGCTACAACAAAGGATCAGAGAATTTATAGGAAAGAGACCTCAGGTTTTGATGTTTAATAAATATGCCAACCTTTCTGGTCAGGTGTTTTCACGTTGTCATTCTGTGATTCTGAGTGGAGGTTGATGGACAGAAATGGCCAATTCATTACTTAAAATGAAATCTACAACACAGGGAAGTATAAAGAAAGTGAATGCATTTAAAGACGTTATCGATGTTTTCTGTGGAAGTACTCTTGTGTACCTGCACATTGCGTTTCCTTTCTCTTCCCGTAAGTTGAAAGATGAACCCAAACTGAATCAGTGACTCAATAACACCGACAGATGCCTCCTTGTCTTCCTCGTGATTTATGACACATCAAGCGGTCCATTGACAGGTTTTTAACATTTACAGTTAGGTCCATAAATATTTCGACAGAGACAACTTTTTTCTAATTTTGGTTCTGTACATTACCACAATGAATTTTAAATGAAACAACTCAGATGCAGTTGAAGTGCAGACTTTCAGCTTTAATTCAGTGGGTTGAACAAAAAGATTGCATAAAAATGTGAGGCAACTAAAGCATTTTTTAACACAATCCCTTCATGTTTATGTTTTATTCACCTGTTAAACATTCTCATTTGGAGGATAAGGGAGCTTATCATTAACAAAATAAACAAAGAGTTTATTCAGGCGGCTTTTGCAATTAAATAGTTTGGACTGTTCCATTGAATTCAGTCGGCTCTTTAATTTTGAAAACTCAAGACAAGCGGCTTGCCGGGTCTGCAGTTAAATCATCACTGTGTTACACAACCTCAGCTGAATAGTGGCGTCTGATGTGTGTTGCTGCTCTGAGGCTGTTAGCATTTGCAGGGGATGACAAATGACAATGTCTCCGTGGTGACATCAAGATACAGTTTCATATCTATCTATCTATCTATCTATATATCTATCTATCTATCTATCTATCTATCTATCATATAGTGTCTTTCACATTTATTATATAGTGTCTTTCACATCTGTCTATCTATCTTTGCCCCATGTGGGACCTGCCCATCATGACCAAAGGCTTCTAGTCTCCTGCTTTATGCACCAGTTTTGTCCACTTTGCCCAGACTATGCCCCACTGCCCACTGTTAAACCAGATAGAAGAAAAAGAAAACTTATCATGGGGTCAGAATATCTATAAGGGTTGCGGTCATTCTTCTTGTCCTTGTCATGGGCGATCATATGGTATCTTCCGATGACCTTGTTTGGCCGGGACAGGTTCATGCCATGAAAAATAATCCTGCCAAAAAAGTAAAGGAGACATCAAGGAGGGGACACTTCTGACATCAACACACATACCGGCCCTAAGGCAACTCATAACCTCCGTTGGCCCCCAAGAAGTTCAAACCCAGGGTTGCCAGAAGGGAATGCCAAAGCCTCAGTGAACAAGGGGTCTATCATGAGGCTCACTATGTGTAGCGAATAGGACCACCATAGGAGCAACAGTGAGGCTTATAAGATGATACCCACTGTTAGTGCACAGACTGATGATACACTTGATGATGGAGACAAACATTCCCTCATGCCAGTAGAAGCAGCTGTGACTGCTGAGGCTGAGGAGGCAGCCACCCCATGGGCGCAAATTAGAAGAAGCCTCAGGATGCAAACCTTCATGAGAAGAACTCAAATCAATAATCCTGTCAAGAAGAAGATGAGTAGGAGGAGGAGGAAGAAGAGAAGAAGAAGAAGAAGAAGAGGAATACAAAGGAAAGAGGAAGAATATCAAGTGGAAGAGGAAGCACATTACAAGCTTTTTGGAGTTGTATTGTCTTTGTAGCCACAGGTGGTTTTCACTGTGTCTGTATATAGGAGAGTGGTAGATCCTGCAACAATAAATAACCGTGCTGTTCCTGTTTAATACTGAATAAAGCTGGTTTTTGCTAAAATACTGAGACTCAGACTTATGTTTTTGGGGTGCAAGACTGGGACTCGCACGTCACAGTATGTTTAACCTGATCTGATGTTTTATGTCTGTACATTTGTATTTTACCCTGAGATGGTGCTCTGTGTCAAGTGAAAGGTGCTATGCATAAATTAACTGAACTGAATTGACTGGGCATGAGCTTTACTGACCTAGATATGAATAGGTTTGCTGTTGCCCAGTTTGGTAAACCGGCAAATCCAAGGGACCCCCACCAAAACAATAACAACATTTATTTATATAACACGTTTTCATACAATGTATCTCAAAGTGCTTTACATGGTGAAGAAAGAGAAAAAAGACAAAAAAATTATTAATATTAGGGAACACTAATCAACATAGAATAAAAGTAAGGTCCGATGGCCAGGGAGGACAGAAAAAGCAAAAAAAAACTCCAGACGGCTGGAGAAAAAATAAAATCTGCAGGGGTTCCAGGCCACGAGACCGCCCAGCCCCATCTAGGCATTCTACCTAACATAAAAGACCTCAATCAGTCCTTTTTGTATTTAGGGTTCTCATGGAAGGACTTGATGATGACGATCACGTGGACTTCTGACCTTTAATCCATCAATGTAAGGACATCACGGTGCTTTGATTTGAACCGGAAAAAGAACAGAAGAGAAAGTAGGGGTTAGTACGGATTTTGGAGCTACCATGAATAATAATGATAATTAATTGAATATACAGAGCATCAGAATTTAACTAAGATGAAGCTATGAGAAAGCCATGTTAAAGTAATAAGTTTTCAGCAGTGTTTTAAAGTGCTCCACTGTATTAACCTGGCGAACTCCTATTGGCAGGCTATTCCAGATTTTAGGTGCATAACAGCAGAAGGCCGCCTCACCACTTCTTTTAAGTTTAACTCTTGGAATTCTAAGTAGACACTCATTTGAAGGTCTACGGTTACAATTTGGAGTGTAAGGTGTAGCAAAATTAATTAAGGATTTGTAAACCATAAGCACTATTTTAAAGTCAATTCTAAATGGCACAGGTAACCAATGTAGTGACATCAAAACTGGGGTGATGTGTTTGGATTTTCTTTTCCAAGTTAAGATTCTAGCAGCTGCGTTCTGCACTAGTTGCAGTTGATTCATGTCTTTTTTTGGTAGTCCTGAGAGGAGTGTGTTACAGTAATCTAGCTGACTGAAAACAAAAGTGTGAACTAATTTTTCAGCATCTTGCAGTGTTATAATATAAGAGGTCTAACTTTTTCTATATTTCTTAAGTGGAAAAATGCTGTCCTAGTAATCTGATTAATATGTGATTTAAAATTCGGGTCAGAGTCAATAGTTACCCCTAAATTCTTTACCTCCATCTTTTAATCCTAATGTATCAAGTTTATTTCTAATGACCTCATTATATCTATTATTGCCAATCACTAAAATTGCTGCTTTCTAACGTATGACCTGCTTTGTGTGTAGGCTGACTAATGTGCTGGCTCAACTCAAAAGAGTCCAGGAGGTTCATGAATTCTTTTACTTTTGGGTCACACTGATTATCGATATGAAAGTTAAAGTCACCGTCTATTAGGAATGTGTCATAGTTCGTTATTACAATTGACACCAAGTCTGAGAATTCCTCAAAGAAAGACGCATTGTATTTAGGGGGTCTATACACAGATAATACTAGAAACTGAGAAACTCCATGAATAACAACGGCAAGTTACTCAAAGGATTTGAATTTGCCAAAGCCGACATCTTTACACTTTAACCAGCTCGAGTAAATGTTTGCTAAACTGACGACTTTTGCCGCCACCACTGTAACATGTCTAGGCAAGGTGGACTGAGCTTCAGGAGAGCTGAGATGTTTTCCAGTGAGCTGCCAGCTGCCATGGGCTGTTCCAAAGTATAAAAATTAAATTAAAAACATCAATATACATAACAAAGTGTATTTTTAATCTATTAACAATATAAATAAATTTACTTTTTAAGATAACCAGCATGGTGCTTTGTAGAAGAACTACTGTATGTCAGCACATTCCTTCCAGCTTAAAATTTCAAACGGTTAACAGAGAAAAAAGAAAAATGATGGATCAAAAAAGAATAAAAACCTGCAGTCAAAATGGGCAAAATAATCGAGCAACTCAAGCAACACAGACCTGCCACCCAAACCAAAGCCTTTGGGGGGCACTTGGATTTATCCAAATAAAAACACATTAATCCTTAGTTTAGTCTTGATTACAGGAATAAATAATGAAGCATTGGTGTCATGAGAATTGAAGTTAAACACGACGCTGTGACACTAGCCAGCTGGGCACTCGGTGAAGTGGCAGTTTGAAATGAGAAGTTGGTGTCTCTCCACCCAGACGTCCTCTAGGCCAGTAGGCGAGCTGACATCAACAGATTGGAAATTTTAGTGAGAAACCAAACAAACATTGACCCAAAAATCCAAGCAGATTATAAACATGTTAAAGGTTTTCGACTTTATGGCAGATGCTCTTGGCACAACTGTCGACTACACACCTGTTATGAGGATGTTGTAATAATGTTATGATAAAAATATAGTATGTACTAGAAAAAATAGAATGCTTTAGAAACCAATTGCTGTACTTACTACAGGTTGGAATAAGAATAGATGAAATCTCAGAAACTGACTGGTCAGGTAGCTTGGGAGAATACAGGTGGGCCCGAGATGAAAGGTCATTAATAGGCCGAACTAAGCCTGGACTGAAAGGCACTTTACGACTTAACTATCTGTTTATCCTTTCATCCTTGTTTATCTGAAACTACATGTGTGCAACCTTTGAAGCTGGAAAAGGTGCTGACAGGAACAAAGCTGAACTGGGTGGGTAGTTGTGCCTGTGCTGAGTTATTGGTGAGTCGGGGTACTGCAGAGTCAGAATGTGAAGAGGGGTCCTCTCTCAGTCTCTCTCAAGCTCTGCCATTGTCTATGCTTAGAAGATGCCATTTCTGTTGCATATGCAGACAGCATGCTGGACACTAAGACACAAAGCCACCTGGCAATCTGAGCATATTGGATGCTTAACATGAAGTAGGTTGTATGTTTTTTTTATTTTGCCAGCATTTGTTTTCTGCTTGCTTATTTTTGGGGCACATTATCTATAACTTGTGTCATGAATTATTGTGTAACTTTCTCCCCTGCCTGTTCTGCTGCTCTGTCTCCATATCATTGCCTGGGGTTGCAGATGTTAAAACAAAGGTGGGCATGTTTACCTACAGTAGCAGTCAACCCAGACAGCATGGTCAGAGTGTGGGGTTGTGCCATCCTGTAAGGGTTTGCATAATACAGAGGAGAGAAGAAGGCCAGTCTACCAAGATAAAACCACACACATGTGCAAAAATAAGTACATCCCATGACATGATTTGGCCTCATTTGAACAGTATCTGTCTAAAGATAAAGGGGATATAAAAAAACAAAAAATGAACATTTGACTTGCAATAACTCATTCAATGAAAGGCGAACTGGAATGCCATTTCTGTCTGTGAAAAAAGGCTTTGCCCCCTCAGGTCTCTGACATCACTCCCCACCCCATGCAGAATTCTTTCAGTTGTGTGATGTTTGAAGGACACCTTTTTGTTTCAAATCCCCTCACTGTGCATCTCAATGGAATTCAGATCTGGGCTTTGACTGGGCCATTCCTCAACTTTCCATTTCTATCTTTTCAGCCATTCCTTGGTGAATTTACTGGTATGCTTAGGGTCATTGTTGTGTTGCAAGGTCCACTTTCAGTGACCTTCAATCTTCTGACAGATGGTCTCACATAACCCTCAGGTCCCTTCTGGCACAATGAAGAATAATTAAGTGAATTCCATAATGGAGAGTTGCCAATCTCCAACATTTCCTCCATAATGCTTTACAATTACTTTCTGGTTTTTCTTGTCAAATTCTGTCTTTGTTTTCTGTCAAGCATATCTTCTGGTACAGTGGCCAAATAACTCATATCTTTTCTAAAATCTGTCCAGAGCACATTGTTCAGGAATTCTGGTCTATGCCTAGGTGTTCATTGTCATACCTTAGTCTTGATTTGATATTCTTTCAGGTTTTCACATGGCACATGTGTACCTTGTGCACCCTCTTTCTAATGGTAGACTTGTGCAATTTAACATCAACAGTGACAAGAGCTACTTGGAGGACCTGTGATGAAATTCTGGGGTTCTTAGAAATTTCTTTCAGCATCTTGTGTTCTGCTCTTGGGCTCAGTTCGTTTTGGAGGCCTGACCTGAACAAGCCGCCAATTATTTGAAATCTTCTCTACATGTACATGATCTTCTAGACTGTGGAATGGTTGATTACTGGTTATTTGGAGATTTCTGAAATCACACTACTGGAGCTACGGGACTACTACCACTACTACAGACTACTGGAGCTTCATTTGTGAAGGCCTCAGAGAGCCTGAGTGAGTGAGTGAGTTTAAATAACAATGGGTAGACAAGATGTTCTCTCATGATGTTCCAAAAGTTTGTACCTTATTCTAATTTGAGGTATTTCAGGTAGTCATAAATGGAGGTGTGCATTTACTTTTTTAAATGAGAACTCTGCATTTATGTTTATCTAAATGAAATAGTTGGCTTGATTACAAACTAACTGCTGCTAAGAACACCCACTATGGCAGAATAATAGAAAGTGGCCACGATAACCCAAGGGTTTTGTTTTCTGTAGTTAATAAACTACTCGAACCTGCATCTGGCCCAACTACCACTTCTACTGAAGTCTGTGAGGATTTCCTCCACTTTTTCCGTAACAAAATTAAAGATCTAAATAATTCAACTAACGTAAATACATCATCTGTTTATATCTCTCCCTGTTTTCCCACTCCATCCAGCTCCTTCTCTAAGTTCTCACCAGTCACATCTGCGTTTGTTAATGACCTGCTTTGTAAGATGAGGCCAACTACTTGTATACTGGACCCGATCCCCAGCACACTACTTAAATCCTGCCTTCAAGCCATAATCCCGACTGTTACAACAATAATAAACTCATCCCTTGACACTGGCTCTGTGCCGCTCACTTTTAAAATCGCTTCTGTAACCCCAATGTTAAAAAGTCTGGTCTTGATGCTGACAATCTTAACAATTTCCGGCCTATTTCCCACTTACCTTTCCTGTCAAAAGCTCTTGAGCGTGTTGTAGCTTCCCAGCTCACCAATTACTTATCGTCTAATAATTTGATGGAACCCTTTCAGTCTGGTTTCAGGGTGCAGCACAGCTGTGAAACTGCTCTGCTACGGGTAACCAACGATCTGCTTATGGCAGCAGACTCTGGACAAACCAGCATATTAATTCTGTTAGACCTCAGTGCAGCATTTGACACTGTCAGACATGACATTCTACTGTCTAGAATGGAGAACATGCTGGGTATCTCTGGCACTGCCCTCCAGTGGTTCAAGTCCTATCTGACTGATAGGCAAGAGTTTGTTAGTCTTGGTAACAGCAGATCCAGCTCGGCGCCAGTCACACAAGGAGTTCCTCAGGGCTCTGTCCTTGGCCCTCTTCTCTTCTGTATTTATATGCTCCCCCTTGGCCATATTATTCGTAGCTATGGACTGGGCTATCATTTTTATGCAGATGATACTCAACTCTACTTCAATGTTAAAAGTGGAACTTCCTCAGAGCTTTCTCAGCTCACAACCTGCCTTAGTGAAATTAAAACCTGGATGGAGCAGAACTCTTTGAAATTAAACTGCAACAAAACTGAACTCCTGCAAATTGGGACTAAAATGCAGCTTAATAAAATGAGCTCCTTCCCAGTCCATCTTGGTGGTGATCTCATCAGACCTGCCTCTACTGCAAAGAATCTTGGTGTCATTTTGATTCCTCCCTTTCTTACTCCACTCACATAAATCACATTAAGAAACTTTCCTACTTTCACCTCCGTAACATATCTCGTGTTCGCTCCTTCCTTTCCTTTTCTAATGCTGAGAAACTTGTCCATGCTTTTATCACATCCCGCATAGATTATTGTAACTCGCTGCTGGCAGGTGCCCTTCTAATCTTATATCACAGCTCCAGCTTATTCAAAACTCAGCTGCAAGAGTTCTTACTCGAACCAGCAGCAGCGAGCACATCACACCCATCCTGCTCCGTCTTCACTGGCTCCCTGTGTCTTACAGAATCGAATATAAAATCCTACTAATAACCTACAAAGCCTTAAATAACCTCGCCAAACTACATCAGTGACCTTCTCCATCACTATGTGCCTGCCCGTCCACTAAGGTCCTCTGATTCTGGCAATCTTGTTGTGCCCCACACTAATCTTCACTCCATGGGTGACAGGGCCTTCAGCTGTATAGCCCAGACTCTGGAATGACCTACCGAAATTAATCAGGTCAGCTGACTCCATGAATTCTTTTAAAAAACAACTTAAAACTCATCTGTTCAGGAAGGCTTTTAGCTCTATTTGACTTCATTCCCCTTCTCTCAGTTTACCTCTCTGTCAAGATGCTCATGTAACCTGTGTGTGTGTGTGTGTGTGCAGACCATCAATTCTGTTGTCTGTTAGGCTTTCTCTGAGTTTACTGTCTTAATCTTCTTATTTATTAATTTGCTTTGTACTATGCTATATACTGTATACCCTGCCGTTCTTTCTTATGTTCTGTAAGTGCCTTGAGCATGGGAAAGGCGCTATATAAATAAAATGTATTATTATTATTATTATTATTAAATGCAAATGTAGCCTGATGCTTTACATCACCTTCCTCTACAAATGTTGTTTAAAAGAAGAACAAATACACAATGATATGTCCATATATCTTAAAAAGAAAACACATTTTACAGGGTGTACTTTTTCGCATAACTGTATTGTACCATGCATAGATGTCATTTCTGGGGAGCATTGGGGCAACTGCCACCACAGTCTCAGGGTAATGCCAGAGAAAACTCCTGATGGTAAAGCTAATTCCATCTGCTACTACTGGCTGGTGAAGGTCCATTTAGACTGCAAGTCCTAATTCAAACTTTTTGTTAGTATTCATTTTTTGTTTGACTGTTCAAACTACTTCTGCAAAAGATTCAAATCTGATATGACAGTGTACTGAAATTAATTCATAAGATAGATGTGACCTAATAGACGACTATTAACATGCTGACTGATGATTATTTAGAATATAGTCATTCACAATGGTGACTGCTTAATGATGCTCTGAGTGGAATCATCACTCTCAACGTCTTCCCAAATGAAATCCACAGGGGCTTCCACACTGGTGAGGAGCAGGACAGGCTCTTCACTGGTACACCCAGTACAGGCACACCTAATTCATGACTGTCCCAGGAGAGACCCTAAAAAAGGGAAACTGGCCACAACTAGTAAGTCCCAAAATACTGCAGTTGATGCCCCCAACAGTGAAAGGGCAACCGACAACCTTTGACTGTATAGACTGTAAGAGGCAGATGAACAACCTTTATAAAATAACATATTTATTCCAAAAATACACAAAACAGCACAAAACAGAATCTAATAATAGCACTCAGAAATCCAGAAAATCACATAAACAACAAATATTTAAATAATGACAAGGAGCGTTCATCAACACCAAATGCATAAACAACAATGAACCGCATCAGGGGCAGTTCAGAACAGACAAGTGGCCCCGCCTTTTGGGGAACCACACCCAAAACACAAGGGATATAGCAGGTCATCAATACACAGAGAGCCATTACTACACAATAACGAAGAATTATACACATTACATAAATAAATATAATAAACATACAGAAAAGGCTTATAATGAAGCAAACCAGACATAAAAAGGAACCTAAACAAAGAAGACAAACACAAATAAGCAGAACTATGACAGTCAGATCTGCACATGCAGTAGAAAACTGTGGATACAAGAGAGAAGTCACTCAGCAAGTTATCTCGACAAACACAGAAGTTGGGACTCATTAGCAGGCTTTCTTTAATTGTTGCATTTCACAAATTATTGTCATATGAATGGAGATGTGGAAATTCATCTAACTGCAGCCCACAATAGGTATAATGTAGGTCACGTAACTCTCACAACATCACGCTATGCCCTCAATGTCAGCCATGATTATCCTCCCACAATCCTAATCTTAACTATATTGTAACTGGGCATTTGATGGGTATTTTGCGACTGACATCGAGAGCATTACATGATTTTTGAGACATTATATAACTGGCCTCATAGACATTGCCGGCTGCAATTAACACTCACCTGCATCAGTAGAAAACAATGACAACTTAATGGCAGTATAAGTGAATTTGGGAAAGGGTAGCTTTGTGTTAATCTGTCAGCCTATTAGGTACCTTACAGTGATGGTGACAATGTAATTATGATCTTATCAAACAGCCCAGTAAACACATAAATTACATTTTGCTCAGTGAAAATGGTAAGTCTAATATAAGCATAAAATTCAGTGAAATCAAAGTATAATGATTAATTTGGAACATTTACTCGTCATTTCTGTTTACTGTTTTCCTGCTGAGAGATGTTTTTGTCATGACAGACTCCTATATGGTACGATATTCCCCATTTATACTCTACTATGTATTTTACTAACATGTCTTCAGACCCATACTTGTTCCACACTTACAGGTAATGCAGTTCAGATCTTCCTCCACCATTCTCTTTTACATCAATGACAAGAATAGGCATGTTTATTTATGTATTACAGATAGCGTTTCTCAACCACAGAGTCACAACCCATTTTTGGGTCCTGGGCTGCAACCAGTGGGTCAGGAGTTGCTATTGGATTTAATGATAGTGGTTGCAGGGTAAGCTATGGTGTATCACTGGTCCAAAAATTGTGTTTGGTTCCCACCACTCTGACGACTGCACTTGAAGCAATGGGTAATGTGCTAAAATAAATAATTAGCAGAGTTAAAGTAAGTGTTGATAATATAATAGTAGCATGACCTTGGTGACATTTTACCTTAGTTTGTAGTCTTATCTTGTTCAGTGTTTTTGCATTGGGGTGGCACAGCTGACAGCTCTTCTACTTTGGTGATGCTAAGAGAGAGGCTAGGGGCCTCATCTTTTTTTCTTCTTCTTTGGTATACCTCTGGATCAATGGGTGCAGGGCGATTACCTTAATTCAAATCTGCACCCAGTCCAGGCTTTCTTCGAGTGGGGATGGGCTGTAAAGTGCCCCTACATGCAGTCTTTGGTTAACTAAGCCCTCTACTTGTTATGTGACTTGCTATGTCCACCTTAAGAAAAGGACAAGTGTCTGTCTGTCATTATAGTATAATGCTACCTCATGTTGTGGCCAATGGAAGAGTGACATCAACAAGAAATCAACATAGAAACTAAAACCCAGACACAACTAGGCCTCAGTCGCTAAACCAGGCCTATGTGGCAGCGACCACCACCACACATTCCCAGCACAACACATTTGACTACAAGAATGGTCAGCTCAACAAGTGACGCTGAGAGAGAGCAACAAAAACACAATACTCTATCCAAAGAGGAAAAAGCTGCAGTGAGGTAAAGGGATCAGGCAACTTTTATTATAGCACAACAAATGGACACTCCATGTATCCAGTAAAAAACAAGATGTCTACACGATAACTTAAGATTTCAGCGTGTCTTAGATGGGTAGCACAGCTACTGGGGTCATAAATAATATAATAAGTTGCCCCTTGCTGGTCACATGGCTCTCTTCCCTTCAAATATGTACACAAATGTAAAGCTAATTTTACAAATAAAGACACACAAAGTTTGAATCAAGCTTCTTGCCAGGTAACTTCACTCTTTTTTGACATTCTACCCAATAGACCAAGAACTCCAGCACACACTGGCTCTATAATGGCACTTTAATGGGTTGTGAGGCCCCTAAATGAGCCATTGTGTGACTAGGGACCTTTTCATTCTGATAGGCTTCGCAGTGCATGATGTTGGTCCTTTGGGCTTTGAAGAATTCCCAAAAATTTGTACAAAATGGAAATCTTTAATGTCGAGAAGGCAGGATACGACAGATAAAGCAAGACTGTGCTTAGCCAGTGTAACTGTAAGTAGCAAGAGAAGCACACTGATGGAATTGTTGACATTCACTTATATTTATGGAGCCTGCTATGGACCTCAATGAAGGGTCTTCAGCTGGATTGTTCTTTTTGGGAAGCAAAAATGGCTCCCCTCTGGCACTGCTCTGAAGATCCAGTCTGGCACCTTTATTTTTAAGAGTGCAGGTCCATATTTTCTCCTCTCCTGTAAAATTCTTACTTGTGACAGACATGGTACATAGTGAAACATGTAGTGTAACAGATAGTAGTGATGGTCATTTGTTTTAGTTGTCATGTTTTGTGAAATTCTTATGTGTTTGTACTAAAGAACACTCTGCGTGCAGCACCCCATCAGTAAACATGTAGTAATTGCAATGCAGGAGTGCCCTCTGGTCTGGTGTGTCTCTGTGTTTCAGTATTGTGCACTGATACAAACAGCATGGCACTATACTCTGCCTCATTTAGGCGGCTTTTGGGTGACTTTGACAGAGCTTTTAGGTTGTGATTCCAAGTGATATTTGGCAGTCCTGACAGTGCTAATGGGATGGAGCAGAGTGTACGTCGTATTGTGTCATGGCAGCCACAGCAGGTACCAGTCCTAGGGGTGGCCAATAAAAGAAAGTGAGAGCTCCACTCTGTGCAAACACAACCCACTCCTGATCTTGACGTGTGAATGGCAAAGAAGCACATCAAATGTCAGCCTTTCAGATTGGCTGCCTGCTGTGTGTGCTGCTATCTCCGATCCAGAGTGTCACGTTCTTGAGTATGACCTGTGTTTGAGCTCTCAAATTGGGATCTTCTGAAATGCAAAGTTGTGCAGCAGTCAGCAGCGTCCATAGTGGTCTGTTATGTCACATCTGTCTGTGACCCCACTCATGTCAGATTCGAATCAGTTGAAAAATTAACAAAAAATTACAAAAAACGGGCACAAGACCAGAATTGAGGCCCATTTAGCTGCAGTGTGAACACTGCTGGCTGTGTCCATCTTGCTACATATTAAATATGGCAGGAGTCTGAAGGAGCGTTTGAGCAGTGGCACAAAATGACACACCGAGAAAGGATGCCTCATACAACAACCCTTTTTGCTGTCCCCCATTTGTGTGACCTTACAGTGTACTCCATTTGTTCAGATATGGAGTAGCCCTACGCCACCAGACTTGCTTGGTTCAGGCATTTCGACCTGCATATTTTGTGGCTTGTTTCTCACCTTTATGCCCACCAAGCATTTCCAGTTTGATTTTACTGTCTGTGCCATGTGACCAAGTGGCTGCCCCTCAGTGTACTGGTTCAGTATAAGCCACACTCCTTGCAGTGTTTCATACTGAATGATGAGACACTTCCAAAGTTGTGGCTGTATAGCAACCTAAGAGCAAAAAGACACAGCAGTAAGAGCGAAGCAGCAAGGTGGTGAGTTCAGAAGAAGCCCCATCCATGCACTTCACTTGACCCTAAAGCTGGTGGCTTCACAGGACTCCCTCAGTCTGAGGTCTGCAGCTCAATGGCAACCCCACAGTCTGAAGTCGTCCCTCACTCTTAGATTAGAACCTTAATGGTAGGTCCCCAGTGTGGACTTGTAGCTCAATGGCACCCCATCTCAGGATCTATTGTTCAACAGCACCTCACTGTTAAAGGCACTATATACAGTAAAAGCCAAAGTGGTGGGCAGGGGTTAAACCAAAGCCTCTTCGCCCTGCAAGTTTCAGATGTTATGCTATGCTATGTATTTCAGACCCACAAAAAGAGGTCAGTGTGCCCGTTCCGGCCATGATGGAGTCCTGCCCACTCAGTCGCCCACTTTCCCACACCTCACAGCTCACCTAAATCCAAATTTATCGATGAACACAGAAAGGTGCCTGAGCTGGCTGTAGCACTTGTAGGTGTTTTGATCGTCTATTGGAATGAGGTCCACATCGCTGAAGATAAAGCAGCTGTAGTCATACTCCTTGAGGGCCTCAGTGCAGCCAATGTTCATGAGCTTGGCACGGTTGAACTTCTCCTTGCCGTGCTGTGTCAAAAGACAAGTGAAATTTGACGTGTTAATCTCATTTCTTATGGATGCTGCCTGGCTTTGTCCTCATCTTGCTAACCAAGGGCATTCTCACTAAGCGTTGACCTACCATCCCAGCGATATGTGCAAGGGCTCTGTGTCCTCGATTGTACGCTCACTGCTGGACAAGTCACACGGCCTGTTCCTTTGGGAACTTCAGGTTGCTGATCCTGAACCTGTAGCATGCACAAATGAACCAGGGACAGGCCAGGGGTGGGCATATGTGACATCAGTGTACCCACTATGTCCCTTGGCCCAACCAGTCAGCGCCCCCTTTCAACATGAGCATCTGTGATCTCAGGCTTACTGGCATGGGCCTCCCAAGTTACAAGTTTGAAATTTCTGACATTTCCATTGTCATCTTGCCAACTGAAACAGGCACTCCAGCCATACAGGTGAGATATGCCAGTCCTGCTCTGCCAGGCCAACCCGTGGGGTTAGGTGACAAGGCAACTGCTTCAGGTGGTGCTTTAGCCAACAATACAAAAAAAGTTAGGCATGAATGTTAAGGGTGACTCACGCATCAAGTGCCTTATTTACTTGCCTTTAAAAATGGTGAGAAATATTTTCAGTTTCGCTTAAGGAAACTTGCAGCACCTGGACACACTGTGAGCATCCAAATCTAAACATTGCAGGCACATTTCAAAGCCACATGCTAGTCCAAGGTGTTGGAATTCATTTTCCTGACATCATATCCTGAATCTGCAAAGTTTACAATTCAAAAATTAATTTATCAGACAGATGATATAAGGTGGACTAATTGGTGTTTTTCCTTTAAATTTCTCTGTGATGGTGTGCATGGGAAAGGCACTATATAGAACAAAAACTGACAGACCAGGAACTTCATACTTGAGAGCACATGGCGGCATTTTTATCTCTGACCTTAGGATTTTAGACAGCATTAACCAAGTTGATGCCCTACAGCATGGGTGCCCAATGAGTCCAGTCGATCGCGTTGCATTAAATTTTTTTTTTTTTCTTAAACGTTAGTCTATCATATATCCTCTCTATGCTATTTGCCACTAGCTTGACATACAGGGCAGCCAGTCTGAGATCTCTTCTCTTCTAACACACTGGTCATCCCGCACGTAAGATCAAACGCGCGAGCTACTGCAAAACTCCGGCTGTGATCTAGTTAGCCTTACAATTTATATCGACTAAAGAAGGGATTTTAATGAATTGTTTGGGGAGGGTATGGGCTTTATGTGTAATTAGATGAGGATTTTTTTCTCTCACAATGTCACAATCGAAGTGCGTTTGTCTGATCTGTCAATCTATCATCGCTATTCCAAAGAAGGAAAATGTGGAAAGGCACTTTTGAACTGTTCATAAAAACTACGAAACTGACTTCCTTCCAAAAAGCGATCTGAGAAAGAGAAAAGAGAGGGAACTAAAATCGCAGTTAATCGGACAGCCGTCATTTTTCACTCGGCTGAATTCAAAAGCTCCTTGACTGAATTATTCGGCTCTACTTATTTATACAAGTCAGCCTTTTCCCACATGACAATTATTAAATCCAAATACTGTAGTGACCATAAATGTATTGAATTGTTATTGTGCCATAAAGGTTATTCAGTTATGCAAGGTAAGACAACATACATTTAATGTACAAATTATACTCAGTATATATATATATATATATAAACTGTATATATATATATATATATATATATATATATATATATAGATATATACTGCATACAGTGCATCCGGAACAGCACATCACTCCAAAATGGATTAAATTCATTTTTTTCCTCAGAATTCTACACATACACCCCAATAATGACAACATGAAAAAGGTTATGAGGTTTTTGCAAATTTTTAAAAAAATAAAAAAACTGAAAAATCACATGTACATAAATATTCACAGCCTTTGCTCAATACTTTGTCGATGCAGCAATTACAGCCTCAAGTCTTTTTGAATATGATGCCACAAGCTTGGCACACCTATCCTTGGCCAGTTTTGCCCATTCCTCTTTGCAGCACCTCTCAAGCTCCATCAGGTTCGATGGGAAGCATCGGTGCACAGTCTTTTTTAATGTAGGTAGATCATTTCGACCTGGTCATTTTAAAAGTAGCTTGCAAGCCGAAAAAGTGTGGGCACCCCTGCCCTACAGTCACCTGTTACCCAGTTCCAGCAGCCTAGATGTTTTTCCTTTAATCACTATGCCACTTGGTCCTTAAGAACAGAGTCAACCAAATGTCTACAAGAGCATGGAAGGATGGTGGTTTTTCTCCAGCTGTCTGGAGGTTTTTTTTTTTGTTTTTTCTGTTCCCCCCTGGCCATTGGACCTTACTCTTATTCTATGTTAATTAATGTTGACTTATTTTGTTTTCTTATTGTGTCTTTTATTTTTCTATTCTTTATTATGTAAAGCACTTTGAGCTACTGTTTGTATGAAAATGTGCTATATAAATAAATGTTGTTGTTGTTGTTTGAATCCCACCTCTCGGGTATATCCCGTCATTTGCCTTTGTATGCAGAGTGTGAAAGAAAAACTAACTGCTTACAAGTTACTAAGGGTTAAAAATCTGACAAAGCTGTTTTGCTGTAACAACAGGTTATTCATACAGTCATCTGTCATAAGACAGTGTGCAGTAAGCTAACCAAGGCCAATTTCCATTTTGGGAACTCATCCATTAGACACATGAACGATGACTTTTCCTTCTTTAAGACCCTATCTGCAATCTTCACAAAATAGAAACCATTAGCCGATTTGCGCAATGTTAGATGAAATGTTTAGATAAACATATTATGCTTATTGATAAGTAAGGGGAAGGGGGAGGGAGGAAAGATATTAAAAGCCGATTGAAAAAGGAGAACTTTGCTCTTTTGCTTTGCAAAGCATGAATCCTATGTACTCATCAGTGACTGAATAAAAGGAGATTGATTGAACTACTCCCGTCTTCCTCGGAGATCTCTTTCCACAAGAGATATAAGGAGAGCACCAGGCAAGTAGGTACCCCAAGAAATGGCACTGGGTTCTCCTCCAAAATCTGTCCTAACACTCATTATGCCCCATTATCCATTCCCGTAGTTTCATTTTTCAGTGCTGATGATACATAATTGTTCCGTGTCATCTCTCCAGAGGGCCACACGGTATCAGAATCTCTGCATGTCTCTCTGATATTGCATCCTGGATGAAGGAGCACCATTTCCATGCTCAGACTGGCAAAGGTTGACCTTCTTCTTATCCCAGCTCAACTATCTATTCACCACCCCATTTCTGTTCAGCTCAGCTCATTATCACTAACACTCACCAAGTTGCATGACCATGGGGTAGTGACTGATGACAAACTGTTCTTCATTGACCATATTGTTCCTGTCTACGGATTCACTCCATAATCCACAAGATTCACTCATATCCACAAGAGTAGACTGTATCTGATAGACTATACAGCACCAGCACCAGCATGTGTCACCAAGCCACTGCAGATAATTCAAAATGGTGTTCAACCAGCCAAATAGACACATGTCAATCTTCTTTTTAGATCATTACATTGACTCCCACAAGAAGAACATATTAAATTCAAACATTTGATGCTTGCATACAGAGTATTCAGTGGGTCAATGGGACTGGTGATGCCACCTCTATGTGGTATTAAAACTCAGTCCAGAATCTTTGCATTTGTAGCTGTTGGAATGAGCTGCTCATCTACATGATAATTGCTGATGCCCTCAAAGTGTTAAAGAAGCATTTGAAGACTCTCACTTGTTGAATTTCTCTCTGTTTGTTAATAGCTGTTAGATTTTTATAACTTGAAGGAGCACCATTTCAGGCTCAGACATTTTGTTCTGAGCTCTTTACGTGTGATTGTCAATTCTGTCACCTTGCCCTGTCACACTTGTTCCAAAACTGTCCCCAGACTGATATTACTTAATCATGTTCACATCCTTTATAAGTCGCTATGGATAAAAGTGCTTTACTAAACGAAACAAAAACAACAAAAAAGGAGAAACAAAGACAAAATTGACAATATTCACAAATAATATGCAAAAGAGATCATAAAATGTGATCAACCCTGGTTGAAATGTAGCAGGCCATCAACAGACTTGTGGTAGTAATAAGATACAAAATTGTTATGAGAATGTCTTGAGCAAATTGTCAACTCACCGATGTCACTATTACAATGAACAAAAAAAATAAAAAAGGAAATGGCAAACAACAACATGACTGGTCAATCATGTAGACCCCATAGTCGAGCTACTGCCGCTGGAGGTTGGGGTGCAAGTAGTAGAGCTAGTACTTGAGGTGCTTTTCCTGTTTTCGGAAAGGAATGATCAGCGCCACCTTCTGGAGAGCCTTACACTCCTTGGGCATAAAGCACCCCCATCTCGAACCTTGGAAGTTTGTCTCTTCACTTGATCCAAATTGACATGCATATAAAACTCCAGTGCCTGGGCGCCCTCTGCAGAGAGAGCATAGTGACAACCAAGGAGCATTTGTCATGGTTCAAACTGCACTCTACCTCTGATTTTTGCTCCTCTTTTTGTCATTTTTTTATGTTATTCTTTTTTAAATGATCAAATGTTTATTAAAAGAGACAACAACAACAATAAAAAGCAACAAATAAATCATAAAAAGCAATTAGCAGTTCTAAATTGTAAAATAAGATAAATGGAGCCCCCCTTCTCAGTGTCCAGCTCAGATTCTTTGTGTTTTAAGCTATTGAATACATTTTTGGTTGTGTAATTCTGTGGTTCAAATGGTCCAGTTTCTGAATTGTTTTATGCTAATTCTCATGCTCCCTGACTTTTACATGTTCAGGTCAAAGGGGCGGGGCCCATGACATCACAGCTGCAAGGCCCATCCATAGCCTATAAAAGCCTGAAGGCTCCTCAGTTTAGAGCAGAGGGATTCTGGCTTGGCAGTGGGTGGTGCCGGACTGGGAATGGTGCAAGGATGCTGGGTAGTAGAGCAGGGTCAGGTAGTGAGGAAGACCAAGAAGATGAACTAGAAATGGAGACGGATAGAAAGGAGGGTGGTAGGAGGAATAAAGTTGAATCCAGAGCTGTGAAGGGTAAAAAACAGCAAAATACTGACATAACATCCAGTGATGAAGAACAAGGTTATGATCTTCTTAAAAAACAGAAAAGAGGAGTTTAACGTATCACTTAAATTTGACTCAGGACTAACCTCTGTTATGAATCCAATTAAAATAACTAGAGAACTGAAGTCAGCAATAGGTGATATAGATAACGGCAGAATTTTAGGAGAAGGAAATATGTTAGAGGTTTGTAAGGATAAGAAACAACGTGAGAAAGCACTGCGTATGAAAACACTGTTGGGTAAACAAATTGTGTGTTTATTGCCACATGATAATAAAAGAATTAGAGGTGTAACAACATTACTTTGATTAAGTAAAATTCCTTGGTAGAGTAAGTCTTGGATTTGTTAGCCATTATGAAAGGATATACCTCCTCCAATAAGATGTTATAAATATCAGGAAATCGGGCACATGGCAGCAATATGTCGAGGAAAAGAAAGATGCAGTAAATGTGGTATAGAAAATAAGTATGAAGAGTGTAGGGTAAGAAGGAAAGTTAGATGCTGTATTTGTGTTGGAGAACATATTGCAGCATATAGAGGATGTGAAGCATTTAAGAAAGCAAAGAAAGTTCAGGAAGTTAAAGTAAAATTAGGTGTATCATATTCAGAGGTGGGCGGCACGGTGGTGCAGTGGGTAGCACTGCTGCCTCGCAGTTAGGAGACCCGGGTTAACTTCCCAGGTCCTCCCTGCGTGGAGTTTGCATGTTCTTCCTGTGTCTGCGTGGGTTTCCTCCGGGTACTCCGGTTTCCTCCCACAGTCCAGAGACATGCAGGTTATGTGCATTGGCGATTTTAAAAAATTGTCCCTAGTGTTTCTGTGTGTGCGCACCCTGCGGTGGGCTGGCTCCCTGCCCAGGGTGTGTTTCCTGCCTTGCTCCCTGTGCTGGCTGGGATTGGCTCCAGCAGACCCCCGTGACCATGTAATTAGGATATAGCGGATTGAATGATAGATGGATGGCTATTCAGAGGCATAACAAAAAGTTAACAAAATAAAAATTTTTGGACAAAGGAGTACTGAAAAAAGAACAGAATATTAAGTTGGGAAAGGGTGTCAATGCTAATGTTCTTTATTTTTTTTATTTTTTATTACAATCAATACATAGCAATCAAGTTTTTACAAAAAAAAGAATTATGTTAAGAACAGATCGATGCCAATGTTCTTTAAATAAAGATATTCTAACAGTGGATAAAATGAGCTTTGTGATATGTTTATAATAGATGTAGTCACCTGTATGGCACCAACACCAAGTTGTACTGAAAAAATTAAAATAATTGTAAAAGCTGCAGAGAAACATCTAGGTATCTAGGTATGACATGGGAAACAGTAAATGAAACCTTAATGGGAGGAACAGCAGCAGCTCAAAATTGTGAAGGAATCTAAATGATCAGAATATTACAATGGAATGCAGGAAGTTTGATAGAAAGTGCTGTGGTGCAACAAGATCCTCTCCAGTTTCAGCCATATTAGTTAAAATAGAAGAGTTACCATTATAGCTTCACTGAATGCAATTGATGATGAATTACTGGATGAATTTAAGAGGCACAGAAATAATCATCCTGTTAAAATATGTTGAATAATTATTGTAAAAAAAAGTCTAATTAGCTTTGGATGAGTGGATTTATATCATGCAGGTAATCTGGGTCTACTGAACTATGAGATAAGTCTAATTGTAGATCTAGGCATAACACCCCCTTGGTTGTTTCCATTACCAATATTTGATTTAAATCTGCATGATTTAATAAAAAAAAATCAATCTATCCAGTTTTTACAGATGGCTCTAAAGAAACTACAACTGGAAAGGTTGGAGTAACTGTTTATGTGCCAAAATTCCAGGTTAAAATAGTTAAAAGAATTTTAAATCATTTATCTGTATATACAGCAAGAGTGCTTGCAGTCATTCTAGGTTCGCAGGGGGTTGAAGAAGTTGTTTTACATGTCCTGTTTCATATTCAGGACTGAAGAGTAGTAAAAATGGTCAGACTAATTGTAGATTGGATTTGTTATTGGAAGTTAATCAGATTTTATTTCACCTAAAAAGTATGGCTATATATGCGGTTTCCTTATGGGTTCCTGAGCATAAAAGCCTTGAAGAGAATAAAACAGTTGACAGGATGGCTAAAGAAGCTGTAAAATGATCAGTAGTGGACATAGATATCTCAAACAATAAAGCCCAAGCTAAAGGATTGATAAAATCAAACATTATTGGATTATGGCAAAACCTATGCAACAATGGGAGTAAGGGGAGGCATTTGTACAAAATACATAAAAATGTGAAGATTTGTGGTAGAAGGTGGAAAAACAAGAAGAGAAGAAATAACTGAGTAGACTACGAATTGGACACACAATGCTAAATAATTCACTATAACAAAACATGCATCCATATTTCAAAGGCACTGTGATAAACAAGAAACAGAAGAACATGTAATACTTCAAAGTGGAGCATACAAAGAGAAAAATAAACAACTTCAGGCAGCAATTCAAGTAATGGTGGTTAACAGTTTTGAAAAGATATGAAAGTAACCATAGTTTGTGTCATAGGGCTATTTTTCAGCATTTAAAATCTTTATGGGATAATTTTGTTTGAGTTACAAACTGAATTTTTGTTATTTTTTTCCTTTCATATTCTGCACCACACCCCAGTCCAGTCAGTGGCAGTAATGTCTGCCAACTGCCATAAAAAGATAAAAGTTGTCCTTTTGGACCAAGAGGTTTACACAGTTTCCCTTCTCCCTTGGTAACTTTTCATCTGATCATAAATTATGATCATGTAGTGTTGATGTGGGATTTTAATGTACACATTGATGTGGAAACTAACACATATAGCAAATATTTTGCTTATTTGTTAAATTGATTAGGATTTTGTTGCATTGTCAAAGGTCCAACTTATAATAATAACCACAAATTAGGATTTAATTGAATTTTAACTCACAGAGTTGAAATTCAAAATTTAAATATTACTCTGTTAAATTAAGTTATTTCTGATCACTGTTGTTTCCATATTTTCGAAGCACTGATCTAGCAATCTGGAATTATTCGCTATTAATTTACAGTCATTCTATTCACCTTGAGAATT
Organism: Polypterus senegalus; assembly: GCF_016835505.1. Lineage (NCBI taxonomy): Eukaryota > Metazoa > Chordata > Cladistia > Polypteriformes > Polypteridae > Polypterus > Polypterus senegalus. The sequence goes on along the minus strand of NC_053159.1, from coordinate 69,593,745 downwards.
TTCTTCAATAATTCTTGATTTGCATGTTGCCTGAGGCGAACATGAATAAAGTGCAGCAGCACTTAGCAGACTACATTCACATACAGTTGCTACCCACTTATAAACAAAGGCTAAACTTAGGTAAACCAGTAAGAAAATCTATATATTCATGGACTGATGAGTCAGATGAATGTTTACAAGATTGTTTTGACTGCACAGAAAGGGATGTTTTTAAAAATGTGTGTGAAAACATTCATGAGCTGACTGACTGTGCTCCTCCGTCTGTGGCAGTCCTGTATACATCTTGTGTCACTTACCGTGTCAAAAGGATCACCACAGATTCATCTCACTTAGCTTATTACTTATTCCAAAAACTCTCCTCTGGTAAACACTTCTGTTCAATTAAAACTAAAACTGACTAACATCTAAACAGTTTCTTTCCCAGAGTCATAGCCCTCTCAAACCAATAATTTAGCCTGTCTTCTTTCTATGTTTTTGTGTTCTGTCATACAGTGCTCTGTATGAAGGTGTGTGTATGTACAGTATATGTAAATGTGTGTGCATGTGCATACACACTACAAAATGACACTTTCACTTACACAATATCATTTGCATATCCCTTTTATGATATGATGATTATACCCTTATGCACTACTGTATTCTGTAACTTTGCATACAGTTTTTTTCTATTTATAACTTATGATATTTAAGTTATTCATATGTGATATTGTTTTATGTTATAAGTAGCTCCAAATATACCAAGTCAAATCCCTGTACATTAAGTACTGGAAAATAGAAGTGATTCTGATTCTGATTCTGGCTTGTAGTAAAGACGTCACTCAGGAATGTGACCGTTTTTATATAGTGATTATTTCATGAATATTCAAAAGAGGATGTTTTTAAGCCATACATGGCTACTGGTGGGAGGTGATGACGAGGTGACTAAAAATGTGTGGACAAGTGAATAGTTTTAAGCTGATTTCAGATTTATAAAGGAGCTTGGAGTGGCACCTGGCCTACGCAGATTTATAAATCTGAACTTATGAGTGGCATACACCATTATTGACTTTCAAGCACAAGCCAAATGTTAGCATGAAATCTAAGCAAGGTTCTAAACATGGGGGGCCTCATGTATATAACGCCATGTGTAGAATCCACACTAAAATATAGCATATGGACAAAAAACAGAAATGTGTGTACAGTGGCACAGCGATAGTGATGAACTGGCGTCCCAGTATACATTATTTAAATGAAATTATTTCTAAAATGAGATATACATACTTTAGTAAATTTCATCCAAAAAATGATATAAAGTATACATCCTAGTATTCTAACAGCACACAGCTAGAAGATAAGTCTAAATTGACTTGAAAGCCAGTCGTCATCATCATTAAATACATGCTCTCTTCTATTGAATTGAATTGAATTACTTTATTGTCATGGTATGGTACAATGAGATTCAATATGCATCTCCTCCATAAACTTATATTCCTATAAAATGATAAAAATAATAATAATAATAATATGATAAAAAGAATGGAGCCAAAATCACTATGCCCCACATACTCATCTTGCAGCTGGTGTCTTAACCCACATTTATTAGCAGACGGGAACTGTATGGAATTTATTTCCAAGCAAATCAATTTTTTTAGAGACAAATACATCCTCAGAGGTCTCTGCAGGAATACTCTGGGAAACCCTGAAGGTTTCCTTAAGAGGACAGATTATTTCATATGTTTCCCACAAAAATGTATTGGAAACCAAGTGGGTGAGTTAATCTTGAAATTACCATAATAGACTAAGAATGTCAGGTGTCGAAATGAGACACTTCATAGGAAAAGACAGGCTCTGCATACAGAACTCAGCCTCTTGACAACTAAATAAACAGAACAACTCATTTTTAAATCAAGACATTATTACTATGAACACAGAGAAAAAGCTAATAAGATCTTAGCTCAACAAATCCATAAGCAGGAAGTTCGCAATGCAATCCCAGCAATCACCAACATGAACAGAGATAAAATTATTGACCATAAAAAATAATGCACACATTTAGAGACTACTATAAGTCCTTATATTCTACTTGGTTTAAAGAAGACAAGACACAACCTAATGTGTTTTTGGATACATTACAGATACCACAACTACATACTCTCAGTGCAGAGGAACTGGAAAAACCTCTGGCACTATCAGAATTACTAGATGCTATAAACTCACTTCAGAGTGGGAAAGCAGCAGGCCCCAATGGCTACCCTGCCAAATTTTATAAAACATTCTCAATTAAGTTACCTCCCCTTTTATTAGCAACATTTACAGAAGCTTGAGACAATACAATTCTACCTCAAGCTTTTCACCTAGCATTCATTACTGTCTTTTCTAAGCAAAATAAGAACTTATTACAATGTGTATCATATAGACCAATCTCACTTCTGGATAATGATGTTATGATACTCTCCAAAGTTCTAGCTACTGTAGAAGAATTAAGAAAGTGCTTCCTTCGGTAATAGCACAAGATCAAACAGGATTTATTAAAGGCAGAAACTTCCAATCTTCGATGCCTGTTTAATGTAATACATTCACCCACAAAGTCTGACACTCTGGAGATATTATTATCGTTGGATCCAGAAAAGGAATTTGATATGGTTGAATGAAATTACCTTTTCACTACACTAGAGATATTGGGGTTAGGTCCGAACATTTGTGCATGGATCAAACTACTGTATACCAGTCCAGAAGCTTCAGTTTGTATTAACAAAATTATTTCACACTACTTCAAACTAGAACGAGGTACTAAACAAGGATACCCCTTTTCACCACTACGTTTTGTAAACAAACAGCCACTGGCAGTTCATTTTATGCAGATGATATAGTACTACTGTACATATAACAGATCCATAAAATACTGTGTCTGCATTCCTAACATCACTAACAGAATCTTGAAAGATTGCTGGTCTCAGAATTAATTTGAATAAAGGTGAGCTCTTTCCAGTGAATTCTCAAGCACACAGTATTAGACTGGACACCTTCCCTTTTATCATTGCAGATCAGTTTAAATACCTAGGGGTAAACATCACAAGTAAACATAAAGCTCTCTATCAACAAAATTTTGCTCTCTGCATGGAAAAAATTAAGCAAGACTTGCACAGATGGTCTGCAGTGGGCTGGCACCCTGCCCGGGGTTTGTTTCCTTCTTTGTGCCCTGTGTTGGCTGGGATTGGCTCCAGCAGACCCCCATGACCCTGTAATTAGGATATAGTGGGTTAGATAATGGATGGATGGATGGATGCATAGATTGTCTACCCTTCATCTCACTTTAGCTGGAAAAATTAACATTGTCAAGATGAATATCCTTCCTAAGCTTCTTTTTCTATTTCAAAACATTCCAATATACATCAATTAATCATTTCATAAGAAATCAGATTCAACCATAACCTCATTTATTTGGCATTCAAAAAATCCATGAATCCAAAGGGCGACCGTACAAAGACCTAAAGCATAAGGTGGCATGGTTTTACCAAACTTTCAATGGGCGGCAAATATACAAGCTATAAAAACCTGGACATGGACACAAATAGATGAACATACACAGGCTTGGTCCACAATAGAAATAAAATCATGCAGTACTTCTTTATATTCCTTGCTTTGTACCCCAATAAATACAAATCATTGCCAATATATTTATAACCCAATTGTGCTTCATTCACTATAGAATATGGAACTAATATAGCAAATACTTCTAGATAGAGAAGCTTTTATCAGTGGCACCTCTGCACGATAACCACCTTTTCCCACCCTCTCAAATGTACACAGTTTTTAATGTCGGGAAAACATTCGGGATTAAATCACTTAGAGCAGCGTTTCTCAACCTTTAAGTATTTGCGACCCGAGTTTTCATAACAATTTTAATTGAGCCCCCCCTATCATTTTTGTGAAATGTAGATGCATATTTTATTATACCTACTTAACCTTTATCGACATTTATCTAACTATATTTATTGTTCTAGTATCAGAATGTAGTTTAAGTTCATTTGTTTTGGTTTCAACAGATTTTTTTTCATATTTTTGACACTTGTTTTCTTTTTTCAGATCTTCGCGCCCCCCTTTTTGTTACTTTGCGCCCCCCAAGGGGAGGCCGCCCCACAGGTTGAGAACCACTGACTTAGAGATCTGTACATAGACGTCTTCCCATCCTATGAACAATTACACTCCAAATTTAAGTTTCCAGCAACACATTTCTTTCACTACCTCCAAATTAAAAACCTTGATAAACAAAACCCCCCCTAACTCTATTCTGGAAAAAATATTAATCAGTCTTGTGGACTCAGGCAGCATTTCTGTAATATACTGTATAAAACCATGTTAAAGTCCCTCCCTTTCAAAGAAGAGTGGAAGGTAGCAAAGCACAGAATTCACTTTAGCTCCATATGCACAAAGCATACAATTATTCAACTTAAAATTATTCATTGAGTGAATCTGTTCTGTTTAATAATGTCCAAAATGTTTCCAGGGCAAGATCTAACCTGCAAACTTTGTAATCAAGTTCCAGCCTCATTAGGCCACATGTTTTGGGAATGCACCATATTAGCATCATTCTGGACCAAAATCTTTAAATCCTTTTCAGACAGCTTGGATGTCACAATCCCTCTTAACCCATTAACAGCAATGTTTGGTGTACTTCCAGATGGGCTTAAAGTAGAGAAGGACAAACAAACTGTAATTGCCTTTACTACACTACTGGCACGTAGACTTATCTTGCGCAGCTGGAAGAATGCTAACTCACCTCTTTAAAGTCAGTGGGTAACTGATGTTATATATTATCTGAAATTGGAAAAAATCTAATTCTAACTTACAGAATCTGTACAAAAGTTTTGCAATACCTGGCTGGATCTAAGCAATATCATTTTAGAATAACCATTTAAATTGAGGAAGCAGATTCATTTCCCTTTTTTTATTCTATTTATTTTTCCTACTATTAAAGTTTTACTCTGTTGGCCTAACTCTCTTTATTCTGGATGGGGGTTGATGGAATGCATTTTAATAAAATCAATAAGATTTTAAAGAAAAAAAATGAAAAATATACAATATGAAAGTATAAGCACAATATACATGTACATATATTGCAGAGAGTGCAAATAGTTCATAAAGTGGATCAGGTTGTGCAATTATGAGCAATTATTAAGTGCAAGTGTACAATGAGGTAACTGTAATTGTAAATACAAACAGTTCTACCGGGAGCACTTGATGGACTGATTGAGTGCGTTTATAGCTCTTGGGATGAAACTGTTTCTGAGCTTCGAGGTTCAGGCAAGAAAGGCACTAAAGTATTTGCCAGATGGCAAACGTTTAAATAGACTGTGGCATGGCTGAGTGGAATCCATGTAGATGTTGGTGGCTTTCCTGAGGCAGCATGTGCTATAAATGTTCTCCAGGGTTGGAAGCTGTATTCTCTGATGTAAACTGTAATCCTCTGTGGTCTCGACACAACCTGTGCATCTGTGATACAACACACAAATAAAATTAACAGGTTAAAATACTCTCTTTGGTGCACTAAGAGCAACAACGCTAAAGCACCATGGTATTTGGAGTAATTTGGCCATTCCATGCAAAGTTATATTGTTTCAAATTGATTACAATCAAGAATCTTAAATTTGTAGATGATATGCAATTAATTTCAGTGTATTTGATACATCCTGCATCCTGGATGTGAATCTAAAAAGGAAAGACCACAGAAACAATACCACTGCTTTGATGGTTGGTGCCACCAGTTTTTAAAACCGAGCAACAAATTGCATACACATGGTTGGAGGCTACTATGAAAATGTGCATGTCTTTACGACAAGTTTAGTTTTTACACATCTCGAAATGAGCTTGGAAACAGGCATATGTAACATTTTTGTGGATATGCACCGTTTATACATAATGCCCAGGGTCTGAGATCTTAAGGAGTTAAAAATACCCCTTGGCATCACAATTAGGCACACAAATGTTTGAGGACACCTTTGGGAGGAAACAGAGGAACCAAAGCGTGTGGAGGGAGGCTCATACTGTAGATACGATCCACAGAAACACCAGCCGAGTTGGAGTCTGGCAAGTCTGTCCATAAAACACTGCTAAGGTGTTTCCATCAAAGTGAACTGAATGGAATGGCAGACAAATGACATATGACATCCCTCAGGCCCATTTTGGTAGGACATTGTGCTCCATGGTGCTTCTTCCTGATCCTCAGAGGATCACAGGATTAGGAAAACCTCATAATCAACTTTACAAACATGCCAGCAGCAGTTAAGTGGGTTCATGTGCTGCCTTTAAGAAGGTTCTTGCTGGTTGCCTGTTTTCTGAAATGATGAACAAAAATCAATGTGTGATTGCAAGACACTGGAACTCAAAAAAAAACTTTGAGATGCAAAAGCACAAGCAGATTTAAAAGAACACATCAAAATTGTGGCTGAGCTGTTAAACAGCAAACCAAACCAGCATGAGGAAGGCTCCCCTTTTTTTAAGAAAAAAACTATCAGATTATGGGATTTCTTTTCTGGGGCTGCCAACAGCATGGTCACAAAACAGACCAGGGGCCTCATGTATAAATGGTACGTACGCACAGAAATGTTGCGTAAGAACGTTTCCATGTTCAAATTGCGATGTATAAAACCTAAACTTGGAGTAAAGCCATGCACATTTCCACGGTACCTCATACCCTGTCATACGCAAGTTCTCCGCTCGGTTTTGCAGACTAGCGGCACCCAGCGTCAAAGCAATGAATGCTACTGTTCCTGTGTGGTTATCCTTTCTTTTCCTATATGCAGCTTTATAAATACATTGAAATTAACCGCATATTGTTTATTAGTTTAATGCATCTGATTGTAATTAACCAGTAACAATATAATGGTCCACGGAATGGTCAAACTATTCTAAATACCATTACTGCTTTAGCGTTGTTACTCTCACTGCACTTTCCTTTTCTTCTTTAAGCTGCTCCCGTTAGGGGTTGCCACAGCGGATCATCCTTTTCCATATTACTCTCACTGCACCACTTGGAGAAGCTGATCAGAAAGAGAATTATCAGTATACAGCAGTGGTTCTCAACCTGTGGGGTGGGTCTCCCTAGGGGGGCGCGAAGATGTGAAAAAAGAAAGCAAGAATGAAAAATATGAAAAAAACATCTGATGAAACCAAAACAAATTAACTTAAACTACATTCTGATACTAGAACAATAAATATAGTTAGATAAATGTCGATAAAAGTTAAGTAGGTATAATTAAATATGCATCTACATTTCAAAAAATGTTAGGGGGGGGCGCGATTAAAACTGTTATGAAAACTCGGGTCACAAATACTTAAAGGTTGAGAAACGCTGGATTACAGAGTAAGTGCTCCCTGCTGGTCTCACTATCACCTCTTCCTGCAGCAATCCAAACCTTTCCTAGATGGTCTCCCATTTAGGTACTGTCCAAGCCTGGTCATCAGGCGTCAGGTGGATTACCTGTTCTGAAAAGCATGTGGTATGGCTATTGGGCTTTAAAATGTTTTACAGTGTGCCTCAACAAGTTTACTGAAGAAACTTTACCCCAGTAGTAGTTACTCTTGTCCTGAATTACAGTTGACAAGATTATACAAAATTCAATTGCAAACATTATTTGTTTTAGCTTTGCTGACTTTAACTAAACTCTTTACCTTAGTTTGCCATGTAATGATTTGTTTAATAACTATCTATACATTTTAATACATTTTAAAAATGTTTATGGGGTGATTTTCACTGCTGCACTACAGTTCCATTGGCCTTCTTTCAGGTCCTGGGCCATCATTTGCCTGTGTAGAGTTTTCATGTTCTACCCCATTCCAACATACAGCAAATTTTCTCAAAATACACAAGATTCTTCTTATAGCTCTGTAACCAGGTGTTTCTGTATACCTTATTTTTTCTTATAGTACTTAGAGTACAGTATAACTACATTTTAGGGACAAGTTCAGTTTATCACTTAGGTGGACATTCAAGGACATTTACCAGAGCTCCACTTCCACACACTCTTTCTGAATAGTGAGTGGGTGAAGTTCTTTGTTGCAGTGAAAGCCAATATCCATGTTTACTGATGATGAGTTACAGATAATTCCCTTTGTACCAAGAAACAAAGCTCTCCACCTGACTCCTCTGCTGTGTCTCATCCCCTTATTATTACAGCCCATTAGCACAGAATCATTTAAGAATTTCTGCAAGGTACATGATCAGGGGCCTCATGTATAAACAGTGCGTAAGCACAAAAATGTTGAAGTAAGCCCCGTTTCTATGCTCAGATCACGATGTATAACACCTAAACTTGGTATAAAGCCATGCACATTTTCATGCCAGCTAAATGCTTGGCATACGCAAGTTTTCCATTTGGTTTTGCAGACTGGTGGCACCCAGCGTCAAAGCAGTGCTTTTGTTCCAGTGTGGTTTCCCTTTCTTTTTTAGGTCCACATCCCTGACACGGCTTTATCAAATACACTGAAATGAATCGCATATTGTTTATTAGTTTAAGGCATCTGATTGTAATTAACCTGTAACAATATAATGGTCCACGGAATGGCCAAACTATTCCAAATACCATAGCTGCTTTAGCGTTGTTCCTATCAATGCACCACTGTGACTATTTATCCCACTGTGTCTGAGTGCGGAATCACAGCTCTACAGCAGCTGATCGGAAAAAGAATTATCAGTATACAGCATCAAGCACAAGCTGCCTCAGCCACGCTGCCTATTTGAACTACTCTCATGTGACAAACGCTTCAGAGCCTTTTCTGCAAGGACATCACGGTTCAGAAACAGTTTCATCCCAATAACTATAAACACACTCAATCAGTCCATCAAGTGCTCCTTGTTGAACTGTTTGTACTTATAAGTATAATTACCTCACTGTAAACTTGCGATAAATTTATAATATTGCACTTCCTGAGCCACTTTATAAAGCACGTATTTACATAGGATGGCGGTATCATTTTTAAGATGAAATGCAGCAAAATATGTTTATTACATTATGCAGATAAAATGTTAACATCATTTAAATAATCTATATTTTTCATAATTAAACATGTGAGGACACATTGTCGCACTGCTAGCAAGGACCTGGCGCCATGTTCAGGGATTGTTCCTGCCTCATGTTGTATTCTTGTTGGAACTGGCAAGACACTGGATGGATAGATGGATAGAATAATTAAACATGTACTATGATGATATTTCAATGTTTCTTAAATGTTTTGAAGAAACGACGTTCTAAGCTTACAGATGGCTTAACATCCATTACAGAGCTGATTGTGTGACGTTTGGTTACTAGGAGAAAAAAGAAAAAGGACAGGAATTGGGGGTTAGTACGTTGCAGCAAGCATCTTGTGGGAGGAAGAAACAATCTCTGGACAGGACGCCTGCTTGTCACTATCACTGTGCCACCGTGTCCCCATGTTTAATAGCATACTTTAACTACTATGAAAATGATATCAAGCATACATTTCAGTATTTAAATTATTCAAAGAGCTGTAATATCACAAATGTAATTGATTCTGTGTCCTGTTGGAGGAAGAGAAAGCCCATTTAGAATCACCAATCCACCCACCCTGCATGTCTTTGAACTGTGGGAGGAAACTGGAGTGCTCGGAGAAAATCCACACAGACACAGGGAGAACATGCAAACTCCACGCAGGGAGGACCCGGGAAGCAAACCCGGGTCTCCTAACTGTGAGGCAGCAGCGCTACCACTGCGCCACCGTGCCACAATAATAATAATAATAATAATACTACAGTATCATAATAATCATTCTTTATATTTATATAGCACTTTTCTCACTACTCAAAGCGCTTCATGTGAGTGAGGAGCCACTTCAATCACCACTAATGTGTAGCATCCACTTGGATGATGCAATGGCATCCATTTTTTTTTGTGCCAGTACACTCACCACACATTAGCTGTTAGGTGGTGGAGTGAGGAGAGAGGTAGTCAATATAGAGACAGGGGATGATTAGAGGGACAGAATGACTAGGCCGTGGTGGTCAGTTTAGCCTGGACATCAAGATACACCCTGCTTTCAACGAAGGACACATAGAAGAACACATACAAAACATAGCATTTAACGTGCTACTTTAGTTAAGATGGTATTTGAGAAACTAGTAAATTAAATGATTTAAAGATTAAGTTTATGATGTTCTACTTTAATGACAAAATAAACTATGTGATTAAAGTGGAAATTTTGAGATTAAAGTTGACATTTCGTGCTTTTTTTCCCACTGTGTCCCTATTTATTTTTCTTTTCTCTGTACCCTAATAAGCTTTCATATGACACTCAGACGGTGGGCTACGACTCACCTTTTCACAATGACTTTGATATCTGACAACTTCTTTTATATTTCGGGGACTGTGCAACTTTGTGAACTTGAGCTTTCAAGTTTTTCCGACACTTTATGTTATTCAATCAACTTCCTTTTGTAGTTTATACCACTGTATAAACCAACAAATGATAAGTTTTTCCTTGCCTCCACTTGGTATTCACTGAAATTCTTCTATTTCCCCCCGTACTTTTGCCATTGTCTTTTCACAGAACGCTGAGCTTAAGGGCTATTTATATTGATTTGCATATTTAAAGAGGTTTCATTCTGGGAGGAGATGGGACGGGACAGCAGGCGCGTGTACGTGCGTTACTTTTCACTCTGTCCGGGATTTTTGCGAAGTTTTTTGGGAGTTTGCGAACGCACAGATTTAAGCATCTGGATTTTTTTGTGCATATGCACATTTCCACTTTTGTCTGTAAGCCATGTTTTAGTATGAATTCTACGCGCAGCATTATGCATGAGGCCCCAGGTGTTATATTTATAGTCCAAGGTATACAGAGTGAACAGAAAAGATGATAGGACTATTTCTTGTGATGGTCTAGTGTTGATCACATCCACATTAGAGACATACCCATTCAACCTCACAAACTGTAGGCCTGATAGTCCATTATCCAGGACATCACTCGGTCATCCACCTGTATATCTTTTCACTTACTCCTTAACAGGGATAGGTGAATGGTATTGAAGTCACTGAAGAAATCAAAAAACCATAATCCTCACAGTGCTACAAACCCTACAGGAATGAGACTTGTGGAGCATATAGATAATTGCATCCTCCAGGCCAGTCTTTGGCTGATGGGCAAACTTCAGTGGATCCAAGTGATCTTTTTCAAGAGGATTCATATAGTCCAAAGGACTAGGTAGCAGAGGACAGAGCTGGCTAGTACAGGTTTTAAGTATTAAAAGGCTAACTCCATTCTGTCCCACAGCTTTTGCTACAGTATATTAAACCTCCTCAGTTGTCTCAACACCTGGTCATCATTTTTGGAAAACCCATACTTATGATTAAAGGAAAGCTCATCAATGGCCATACTAGTTGAAATGGTAGTGGTAAAATACATACAGGGAGTTGTTGATGTAGTTGGGGTGGTGTGGAGGGGATTGTCCATTAGATGAAACTGATGGAGGGAAGTAAACTATATGTAATACAATTGGTTTAGGGCATTCACTTTTTACATATTACCTTCCAATATCTTCATGCTAAATTGCTTGAGTAAAGTAATTATGCTCACAGATTTATGAGCTTCCAGGAATTAGGAATCTCCTCATGTGCAGTATGCAGTACTTTCTGTAATATATACATTACATTTACAAAAATCACTTGATTTTTTTTAGGCAATATTGAGCAAATGATATCTGGTACAGGCAATTTATTAACTCTTTCCAAGACTTAACAGTTCTTTTTTGTATAACAGTACCTTGTCATACATAAAGGATGCATTTCTAGGTGCTGAGTAAAGTGGAACATTGCATGTAGTAAAATATCCCTAGAAACCACATACACTGTCCAACTACAGTGAGTCTGGGTTTGCCTATACCTAACAATATTTACAATATTATATACTATACTTAATATATAGTCTTAATAGTCTTAATATTTATGTATGCATCATCAGCTTAAAATACAATATTCCTGTGAAGTCATATTATTCTGTGGCAACTCAAGTTCCATGCATGAGGCAGAGCAGAACACTTTCACAAAAATCAGTTAGCTTGGGTTAGATTGGTTCTCTTTTTCTCAAAACAAGCATACTTTTGTTAGACCTGTTATACAGTGGTACCATATAATTAGTTCTTAAACTTTTTTCTTGTGACCCAGTTTTGCATATTGCGTGTCCATAATTGCCCTTGAACAGTGGCTGATCATTATGCTGTGCCCCTGAAGATGTCTGGAGAATCACCCACAACAGCATCCAGGTACTTATTTTTAATTTACGACCCTCTGTCATTCACATCTTTTGTAATTCATGACTCAGTATGACCCAATTATAGATATCAATTACAGATACCCATAATTTAAGGAACCGTGATTTAGGTGATGAATAAATAAAAGCAAGCTGGAAAGAGGTTTTTTACCCAGCTGAGAGGCTATTGTGGAAGGATAGTGTGGATGGAGGTGCACCTCTGTCAGGATGTTTCCTATTCCATTTGCCAATTGGGGAGAAATAATAGGCAGACTGGGAAAGACTGCTGGCCAAGAACAGTTCATTCCCCAGCATGATGGGTGGCGGGGGTTCTCTGGCATGGCTCCGTTTTGGACACCTGCAGGGTTCCATGGGACTTGTTGTTCAAGAAGTCCACCCTGTTGGGATTCTAGGGTGCCACCAGGGGGTGGGAGAAGACTTCCCCTTTTCAATAAGATTTGCCCTGACCTGGAAACATTTTCTTGGTGCCATGTGGTGCAACCGGAAGTGCTGCTGGTTCTGACAGAAAAGAGGCCACCTCACTCCACTTGTGGAGTTGGAATCGGGAGGAGGTGGACAATGCTTGCTGGAGAAGAGCAGAGAAGGAATAGAAAAGGAGAAAGAATATTATTTGGAATTGTGACTGTGATTGTGGAAAAAGAGCCCGTGAAAGGTATTTTATATATCTGAGACTGTTGCCTGCATGGTTGTGTCTGAGGTGTGGGTCTCGGATATGCCCCTTAATGGTGACATTATGTTTATTATTACTTTTCATTGTCTTATATTTGTAAAGAGTTGTATAAAGTTGGTGTGTAATATATCACTGACATATCATGACATTTGTCTGGTGTGTTTGTTTAATATTTGGATGGGGGGGGGACATAAGGGCTTACGTGTTGGCGTAATTCCATCCATCCCTCATTTTACAAATATAACAGCACAATTGTTACACAAATCTGTTTGCAATTTCATCACCCTCCAAAAGTCAGGGTTTCGGTACACTGGGGAACAAAGCACGGCTATTACAGAACAACAGTGGCACTAGTTTACAAATGCCAATGCAATTTGTTATGTTTCTTGTTGACTATTAGCTGAGGATAGCTGAACACTTCACACAGTAGATTACAGCCATCTTCTATGTTGAGTAGACAAACATTTACATTTGTTCTCTAAACATCCACTTTTGCTTGAAACTATTTATTTATTTATTGGCCCAACAGTAAAAACATCTTACTGAACCCGACAATTTTCAACAACATTTTGTTATTGCGCTTCTTTAAATGTTACATGTTGGCAATAAGATACAGGTAATTAAACCTTATCTCACTTCTCCAAAGGAAAGAGATAATAAGAACAGATTTTATGTACTGTTGTAAGGAATTGATCGACACATGCAATAAGGAAAAATACAAGTTCATTTAGAATTAGCTCATATGCAATCATTAGAGAGACACATTGGACATTACATTGATCAAAAAGTAAGAATAAGCAGGCATTAAAATAAGTGAGTATCAGATTTGGTAATTGAAGAATTAATCACCTGGACAAAGTTTGAGAAGCCCAATGCAATAAATGTCCAATTTCATTTTGATGCTCTTTAACCAGTTACAGAGCCATCCACTAATAAGCATCAGTAAATGCACTGTTTCTGCTCTGAGCAGTAGGCCGTCATTTCAGTAGTGTATCAAATACAAAAATTAAACAAATAGTACTTAGACTTTGCAGAAATCCAACAGTCTCAAACATAGCTAAAATAGAGGGTGTATCATTTTTATAACTGCCCACTCTTGACTGTAGCTTAACAATAATGTTGCGAATTTGTATGATGAAATATGGGCAAGATGCCTAATTGGATTACCAGTTCTGGATACTTTAAACAACAACAACAACAACAATTATTTATATAGCACATTTTCATACAAAAAAAAATAATAATTTTAAATTTAAAATTTTAAACTGCCTTACACACAGCAGCAACTAGCAGATATCGTAGGTGTTTTTTTTTTTTGCCACTGTAGTTTTTAATGACATTAGTTCATCCTTAGCTGACCTTACTGCTTCATTTCTTCTGCTCTTTTGTATGTTCTTGGTAATTTATGGATCTTATAATTCTGGATTACCAGTCTTGTAACTTTAGGCTTGTTGTCACCTTTGTCCTCTACAAGTCCCTGGCACTTCTTGCCACATGATCTGGGAATGTCCCCTGACTGCAACTCTGTGGTGCTATGTAGCTGAATCCCTCTCTATGATTCATTACTTCAAGCCCTCAAGTTCTCCTCCTCCTAAAACTTTCTTCAATTTTTTAATTTTCTTTTTCTCTCTCCCTGCACAGACTTTTAATGACTTCAACCATTACAGCTAATTCGCTTTTAGCTTCTCGCTGGAAATCTCCTGCGCTTGTCTCTCCTACAATCTGGGAGTCTTCATTTTACAATCTTCCATCCATCCATTATCCAACCCGCTATATCCTAACTGCATCCTTCTAAAACTTTCTCCATCTGTCATGTTGTTCAGTTAGTAAAGAGCTAGTTGGGTGTTGCTCTTTCCTCATGTTTTTTTTCTTTTTTTTGCCTTGCACTTCTGTGTGGTGTGTGAGTGTGCTAGTTCACCTGTCAACTTATTTTTTCCCCCTCTTATTGTGTTTCCCCTTAAAATGCCTCCTCTGGTGAGTTGGGGTGGGTGGGCGCTGGTGGGGAGTGTTTAGTTTTTGCTGTTGCATTCGTCAAAAATCAATTATCGCTTGTTTACTTTTACTTTTACTTTTCATTTAATCAATAAAAACTTGAACACAAAAAAAAAAGAAAGCTTGTTATTTCAGCTTTGGTTCTTGATTTTTAGATTTTGGACTTTTTATTTCTTGGACAGTTTACATTTGGATTTTTTTTTTTAATTGATTTAGTATTTAATTTTTTTACTTATTTTGACTGTGGTGGGCTGGCGCCCTGCCCAGGATTTGTTTCCTGCCTTGCGCCCTGTGTTGGCTGGGATTGGCTCCAGCAGACTCCCATGACACTGTAGTTAGGATATAGCGTGTTGGATAATGGATGGATGGATGGATGGACTTATTTTGAATTTCTTTCTGTTTTAGGTATTTTGGATTAATACAGTATTTACCTTTTCCATTTTATTACTTACCTTTGGTATTTCCCTAATTTGCTTTTAAGAACTACTTCATAAAAATTTAACAGTCCTCTAAATTCCTTGATAGTTTATCGTTTAATTTGAGCAAAATTAAAAAAACACTCTGCAGTTTTAGAATATGATGATTTTACAATCCAGGACACTTTTTTTGTTCAGACTAAAGGTGAACTGTGGGTTCTACAAGCCCTTGGCCATCTGGATAGGTAGTATGTTCCCATAACTTTTCAGTCACCTCCACTGCCAGGTAATATGGAAGAGAAAAATGTATATATTAGCATAAATATCATATTAGCATAAATAGGCATATAAGTAATTAAAAGCTTCTGAAACATTAGATTAAGCATAAATTAGAATGTTAAGTAAATAATATAAGTCAAGCACATGGTTAACTAAAAAATCAGTCATATTGCATTATTTTTTAAGCTTGAAGCAGAATTGCTAGTGTGTGAAAGGAAAGACAGGACAGGAAAAGGATGCCGCATAGAAACTGCCTAGGACAGGAGAAGGTGTGTGTGTGCACCTGTGTTCAACAGGATAGGAAGCTAAGGAAAAATGGCCTTGGTAGGCTGGAGTGGTGAATCAGCAGAAAGACAGCAAAAGGCTTTGATATAAACAAGGTCAAGATGATGTAATGCATGAAAAATATAAAGAATATATTAGAAATAACTTTAGTGCAGAAATTAAGGCAAGTTAAGTATGCCGAGCAAATGATTAAATAAAGGCATATGCCATATTTCTTTTCAATTAAAGCTTAGCTTTGGGCATCAGACAAACCAGCTTGAAAGTCCAAGAAAGAGGAAGTGATGAGAGGAAAGCCCATAAATGGAAGAAAGAGACTGGCCTTGGCCGGTGAAAGAAATAAGCAAAAATAGAAACTAAAAATGGACAATAGACAGTGAAATAATAGAGGCCAGCTACAGGGAAAGTCAGGAGATAATGATGGTTCCCATGAGAACCCGAGGTATTGGCCGGACAGGTGCAGAGGGGAGTCAGAGAAAAACAGCAAATGAGCAAATTGGACAAGGTCGGAGTGATAAGAAATTAATATATAAGTTTTGAATTTTTAACTGTTCTGGGCTCAACTCAATTTGGCCATATTGGGTTGAGTCTGTGTTGTTATTATTGTTGTTTTATTGCAATAAAGCTTTAAAACTCTGTTTGCCTATCCTGAGTCCTAATAGCCTTCATTTTCAGGTAAAAAACGTATTGGTGACAATTTTTCGCCATGACAGTACTCAGCCCCCTGAATAGACTTGACTTAACAAGGAACCCTTTCTCAAAATGATTGTAGTTCTCCACTATTACTCCCCTTATCTCAGCTCACAGTCCCTTCTGTCCCTGGACTTGGGGGTTTTCTTTCCACTCTTTGCCAAGACCTGGACAGTGTTGCTCTCTCCTGCTGTTTTGTGAGTTTATGCATGCCTCACCAAGACTCATACCTTCTTAAATCATCACAGCTTGTTTTTTTCAGTACAGCTAGCAACTTATTAAAATGGCTGCCTACTGCCTCATCTACAATCTGCTCTACTATAAGCTGTTCTCTTGTGTGCCGAGTGAAAGCTGCAACTCACCTTTCTGTTCTTTCTGTTACTCGAACAGAAGTGGCTCTCTAATCAGCAGTCAGAGCTGAGATAGGTAGTGATCTGACTAAAAGGGCGAAAGTTGTCCTGTGTTTCTCTCCCATTTTTATGGGTCCCAGGACCCCACAATCAAAGTATGTACTTTAACAGGTGGCTCTTGCTCCCTATTCTGTATGGCAGTTTTCTTAGCCATCATTACACATACAGCTAGCTTCTCATAGTTTTTGCCTGGTCCTTTTCAGCTCTCTTGCCTTCTTAGCCACTTGCTTTAAAGTCATTACTAATATCTAACATGTCTGACCAGCAGACAAGTGTAGTTTTTCTTTTTTATCCGCTAACTTTAAACTAGCTGCTGCCACTACCTCTTCCCACTGCTGCATTTTGTGAGAAAGGCTCAGCAGCAACAGCTTACTATTGTCTCCATTTTATTTTACAATTAAGTTATAAAACTTGATAAATCATCTTAACTAAAAGCACCATAAAGTCATTGCACAACAAAACAGATCCATTACGATTATAAATTACTGGCACAAGGCAGAAATAATGTAGAAATGATAAAAGGGAAGAGAAAATGCAGATGTATTGAGATAAGGTGATTTCAAGAATTCTCTTTATAACTTGGTTCAGTAAGTTGCAAAAGTGTCCTGCAAATTCCTTGGTAGTTCATTGTGGTTTATTTGTGCAAATTAAAATACAGCCTGCAGTTTCAAAATATGACAGTTTTACAGTCCAGGACAACATCAACCAATACTGGATGAAATGCAGAATAAACATCATGGAGTGAACTGTGGAAATTGGTTTTAATCTGGAAACAGGATTACATCTTGCCTGAAGAAGAGGCCTGAGTTGCCTCGAAAGCTTGCATATTGTAATCTTTTTAGTTAGCCAATAAAAGGTGTCATTTTGCTTGACTTCTCACTACATTCATAATGGCTAACATGGTACAACACCCTAGTACTATAATCTGGAAACATGAAAGGTCGGATAGATCTTGAAACATGCTTGGAACAGTCAATTTATAAGAGGTTTGCCTGATCTTCTTCAAAATGGTATATGGGCTAATATAATGAGGACCCCGTTTATGGGAAGGGACTTTCAGGCATAGCAATATCTTTTGCCCAACTTTAAAATCAACTGCAAGTCTCTACTTGTTAGGCAGTATTTCTTTTGGCAGAGGCACCAGCCATCAACAGAGTTTCCCAAACAAGTGTCCATTTATTCTTAAGGGACTTTAGATGTTCTGACAAACTGGGAACAGAAGGTTCAGTGGACAACACATTAAATATTCTGGACTTAAATTCATACACACATCGGCATGGTCCACAGCAGCAGTAACAAGATATTTACAGTGGGTTTAGGAAAGGTAACAGGTTTAGCCAATCAGGGGTGGGTTTCTCATAAACAATTAAAGGTTAAAGAGCAACTTTACACAATGCATTTAGGCAACATACAAGCTATGTTTTCATGACTTTCCCAAGCACCCCTTATTAATCAACCATTTTATGAGTACTTTGTTAAACCTGCCCCTGAGGATGCCTATAAAAAGCACCATATGTTGACTGAAAAACAACTGCCTGACAATGCTTTTATTATATGGTGATTTTTGGTCCTTTGGTGCAATGACATAAATTTATGTAAAGTAATGTAATATAATCATGACATCATTATTTACTTGTAATATCCAACTAAGGCAAAGTGTATAAATAAGTACAAAACTGGTCACCTATTGTTTCTAAAACAAAAGAAAAAGAAATGATGGACACGTGATATAAAAGATAAGCATTCCTTTTTAAAGAAGAGCTTGTTCTTCTTTTAGATGTCAGCAGGGTTGTGTTTTCTTATTATGGCATGTGGTAGACTTTGCCATGTTGAGATGAAATAAAATTGGGATGAGAGAGTGAAGAGAATAAGTGCCTGCATATCTCCACCTACCTTTACTCTCTTTTCAGACACACAGACGCCACCTGGACATCCTGGGGGAAATCTGTAAATTGTTTGTGTAGATATTTTATTGATATAATAATTTATTTTTAAATTGTTTTTAAATGTTGATGAGTAACTAACAACTAACTCCATTATGTAATTAAAAATGTCCACACTCCTTCAGTGTGTGTGTGGTGTTTATTTTCCAAAATCTATAGGGAATAACCAAAGGAGAACAAAATGAAAACAAAGTCTTTGAATAAGAAACCAACAAAAACAAAAACAAAAAACATAAAAATGGTAGTGATAATGGCCAAACTAGCCTTCATTCAAAATACAGAATGTTAGCAATGCAAGTTAATGTTGCCTAGAGTTGCAGATAAAATCTCCTCTGGGGCTATATTTTTTTTCTTTGTATTATGTGATCAGTGATGGAACCAATTTTTAGTAAACAGACATATTAGACATCTGGCTCTAAATTCAAAATCTGCTTAGTCCACTTTTAGGATCACAAGGCAGGAGCCAACTCTGCACACACTCACTCATGCACACACTTATACGTACATTCATGGTCAAAGAATATAGGACTATCAATTAATTTAATACACCAGAGAAAAAGTCATGTAGGCACAGGATAATTTGCAGGGCCAGATTAAGAGAGTGGTGCCAATGGGGGGACTTGGGGGCTTGTAGGGGTGTGACATGACTATGGCATAAAAAAGAAAATTATGTTTTACAATATACCTGTATTTCCAAGTGTTTTAAAAAAAACGGCACTGTTATTTGGAAGAACCAATAAAAACATCTGGAACTTCATGTCATATCCCAGGTGCATCTGATTAGTTTAATCCACCCCTGGCAATATGCATATTCTACAAAGGTTAGATCTTAGTCTTCTGGGGTTCTGAAGTTGTCAAAAAAATGTTGTTTATTTTTTAATTTTTGCATCCTCCAATATACAAATACCATGTTATGTTAGATGTTAACTGGCATGTTTAAATATGTTCCAACTCTGCAGTAAATACTGTGTGGCCAGAAAAATATCTTGTACAATCCAGTACTATGGATCCAGACAGTACCATATCAGAAAGAAAGCTTGGGGACTTCAGAAATAAAGCTATACTAAAATACGCAAGGTGCATGTTAAAAAGTACAAAAGGAAAACCAGGTAAAGGTTACCCTTGTTCTCTTTTCATGTATAGTTAATCTAATAACATGTCAGTCACATTATATTCAGTTTCAATATACTGGTTCCGCCCCCATAAAAAGCAAAGCTGAACCAGAACCCGTAGAAACATCTCCAGCAGCTTTAAGCTTGGCCCAGTTCCCTCATGGGAGGTTGAGATATATTTCCTTCTTAACCACATATTGAAGCCTAAAATGTATATAATTCTAATTTACTAGAATATCTCCCTGATATTCTCACAACATGGACTCATGGGCATTGACAGATGAAATATAAAACTGAACTCTTGTATAGGGGTTATGACCTTTTTTTTATTTATAACCCCCCATATAACTTTCATTCAGGGTTGTTTATCAGAAAACTGTGGAATAACTGTCACAATGAGTCATACTTCTGTTGGCTGGATGCTGGTTGCTTCGATTGCTGCTCCATGAATTCTTCTTCTTCTCGGTGGAGGCTGACCACCGTGGATGCTGTTCTGTGCCATTGGACCTCCAGGAGAGTGTTACCACAGCACATTTGTTATGTGTGAGTTTTTCAAATTTTCATAATGCTGTTGAGTTTATGAAAGGTTACACTAATTATCACTTTTTATTTATTGCTCACAAACACATACTTTGTAACCAATTAAAATACTGTAAAGAAATGTCATTCATTAATATTGTCACTAAACAACAAAATATGTCCCACTCTTCCATGTCATCTTATTGAGAGTACAAGTGGCTAAAATGAAGTTATTGCACAGGGTATGCTGATTTCACTCTCTGCAGCAGGGTGAGGAACTCCACAATACGGGAGGGCCTTAGAGTAGAACTACCATTTCTTTGTATGGAAGGCTGCCATATGAAGTGGTGTGGCCACGTACTTAAGACACCCCCTAGATGCCTCCCGTTGAAAGTTTACAATTCACTTTAAAAGGGGGACCCTGTTTCTCTGCTGGCCTAGACACATGTTCTCAAAGAAGCTCTGGAAAAAGCTGTTGAGCCTAGCTTGGCCTAGACAGATAACTCAGTTCAATGTGTGCTAATGCTGACACTCGCTCCAGGAAAGCAGAAACAAAAAGAAGACATGGAAAAGTTGATAAGAATCTTGGACTACTTCTCCAGAGACAGGAAAGTATAAAGTAAATTAACATTTGGAAAGCAAGCAGTTGATTTCTGTTACACTAGTTGGGCAAAATACTTTAAATACACCCAACTGCTGATGTCAGGAAACCTTATATCACGGAAGCCTGAAAACATGATCCCTGTGGCACCCTCTAGCAGAATCCCCAGAACCCAACAGGGGAGACCTGCAGGACCACAAATCCCAGCTCTGAGGGTGTCTGAATGGGTAGTGTCACCAAGGGATACTGCCATCTGGTATGTTGGGGAAGTAAATAAAATGAAATCCTAAAGACAGTTTAGCATGTGAGTAGTTCCATATCAAATAATCCAACTATTTGACCTCATCATCACAGATTTTAACAAAACTAGGCATTTTAATCTGGTCATTTAAGTAACCCGTAGAGCTGAAGTTGCACGTGTCTTGGATCATTATTAAGGAAGATTTTACCTAACAAAGTTTGAACTTGTTGGAGGGTGGGGATAATAATTTTTACTGGCTATATCTACCTAAATATAAGTTGCACAGAAATATCGTTTTAAAGCTTTTTTCCATTTTGGAGATAGCATAGTATTTATGTAAAATATAGAGCTAGAAAATAACTATGTTATGAGTGATTATAATATTAAAAACTGAATAGTGAAAAAAACTTTATTTTAAAATTAATCAAATTTTTACTAAAACTATCTTATAATGTCATGAACATCTCCATAAAATGTGGTCTTTGAGTCATTGCTGAGATGTCATTACTCATCTGAAGTGTGCATCAAAACCATAATTCCTTATAATGCTGTTGAATGGCAGTTGCTAGATAAAATGTTGGACCAAAGCAAGGTGTTCTGTTATCTTTCTTCACTAATGTTGGCCTGGGTTGGGTGGTTTATGGAGTGGTGAATAATTCTGTTGTTCGAGCATAGTGGAATTTCACTTGATTTTGATATAACTTAAAAGAGGACTGTTAAGAAGCTGATTAAATTGAATCACTGAGTTATGTACTTTCAAGATTTGAAAGTTGACTGTGAGTCTCACATTTGTTCAACTGGTATGGTCCAAATTTAAAGGTACAACTTTTCTGGTTTAGTAATACTACTGAGGAAAAATCACACAACAGTCCCATACCAACTTAATTCAGTTCATGGTCATGAAGAGCTGGACATATGCTAGCAGCATTGAAGACAAGACAGGATCCAGTCCTGCACAGGAGGTCAAACTCCCGTTCTTACGGTAGTAATGTAGAATTGCCAGTTAACCTAACATACTGTACTCCTCTGTAGCTTATGAGAGATAAACCATAGTAGTCTGAGAAAAAAAACATGCAAACATAAGGGAATCTCACAGATTCCTCATAGATACTTACTAGGTGTGGAATTTGAACCCAGGATAATAAATCCATGAAGTGATAACTCTAAAACTACACAAATGTCCTGCTCAAGTCAATAAAATGCCAAACTGAATTAAAATACACCTCTGAACACTATCTCTGTAAATAAAATCAAAGAGGAATTCCAAGACAAGGTGTTGTAATAAAAGTAGACTTACCTGGATAGATCAGTGAAGGCATCTATCCACTTTCTATAGCATATGCTCAGTTCAGGTTTGAAGGTTATTTGGTGGCAAAGCTTTATCTACAAGACAGGAACCAACCTTGGATGAAGATGCCAATCCATTTTAAGATTCACTCACACTGGGTCAATTTAGAGATGTCACATCGCCTGTCATTCATGTTTGTGAGATGAAGGAGGAAATAATTTATTTATTATCAGCAAATTCACACAGATATGGAGAAAATTAGCACATTTCATATAAGTAGTGTGAAATTACTCTCCTATTGCTGTGAGATAGTGATGCAAAACAGTGTGCCGCTTAGCTGCTCCAAAAAAGCTTTCCTTCACATTAACATAACTTTCAACCACTAATCTGAAACCACTGTTTCAAAATATATACAAAAAAATCAACAGATGTATATACAATGGTTTGTAAGACTTTCCCTGTTTGTGTCATTCAGCCTCACAAACTTAGGAAATTTTTATTTTCATGTTTCTAAATATAATAACAACATTATACTGTATGTTCACTGTAACAACAACAACAACAACATTTATTTATATAGCACATTTTCATACAAAAATTAGCTCAAAGTGCTTTACATAGTGAAGAATAGAAAAATAAAAGACACAGTAAGAAAATAAAATAAGTCAACATTAATTAACATAGAATAAGAGTAAGGTCCAATGGCCAGGGTGGATAGAAAAAAAAAAAAACTCCAGACGGCCGGAGAGAAAAATAAAATCTGTAGGGATTCCAGAGCATTAGACTGCCCAGTCCCCTCTGGGCATTCTATCTTACATAAATGAAAGTCCTCTTTGGATTTAGGGTTCTCACGGAAGGACTTGATGCAAGGTTCACATAGAAGAACAGTGTAAGGCTAGAAAGGCCCTGGATAGGATGCTAGCCATTGCAAACACCTATACAGAAAAGAGGCTTTATAAAGTATATTAAAATACAGCAAACTGTTCATTTGTAGGTCAGCATTATAGAGGATTAGGATCTCTCAGAACGGAACTGCTGATTCTGTAGATTGAGATGAAGCTGTTGAAATGTTTTGGGCATGTACTGAGGATGCTCCCTTGATAAATGTGTCTCAAACATGCTAGATTGCCAACACAGACACTCATCTGTTTGTTTGTGAGTACAACTTTATTGTAAATGAGCACATGTTCACAACTGTGAAACACTGGGAGAGGTTCAGGGGCAGTGTAAACTGGAGAGGGCTTGGTAAATGTTGTAAACAGGTGGATATGCATATGTAGTTGTGAATAAAGTACAAATTAAGAGTTCAGTGTCAGAATCATTTTCATTTACCAGTACTTAATGTACAGGAATTTAGCTTGGTAGCTTTGAAGATGCTTATTTAAGAACATCACATACAAATTACATAAGTAAGTTAAACAACATACCTTATAAACAGCTTTATAATAGTGCAATTACAAAGATGTGCAGATGATACACAAATGTGAAAAGTCAACTTTCCTCTTGGGAAAATAAAGTTCTGTCTATCTATCTATGAAAGCATGTGTGTATAGTGTGTATGGACATGCACACACATACGTGTAAATATACTGCTCAAAAGAATTAAAGGAACACTTTAATCAGAGTATAGCATAAAGTCAATGAAACTTATGGGATATTAATCTGGTCAGTTAAGTAGCAGAGGGGGTTGTTAATCAGTTTCAGTTGCTGTGGTGTTAATGAAATTAACAACAGATGCACTAGAGGGGCAACAATGAGATGACCCCCAAAACAGAAATGGTTTAACAGGTGGAGGCCACTGACATTTTTCCCTCCTCATCTTTTCTGACTGTTTCTTCACTAGTTTTGCATTTGGCTACAGTCAGTGTCACTACTGGTAGCATGAGGCGATACCTGGACCCTACAGAGGTTGCACAGGTAGTCCAACTTCTCCAGGATGGCACATCAATACGTGTCATTGCCAGAAGGTTTGCTGTGTCTCCCTGCACAGTCTCAAGGGCATGGAGGAGATTCTAGGAGACAAGCAGTTACTCTAGGAGAGCTGGAGAGGGCCATAGAAGGTCCATAACCCATCAGCAGGACCAGTATCTGCTCCTTTGGGCAAGGAGGAACAGGATGAGCACTGCCAGAGCCCTACAAAATGACCTCCAGCAGGCCACTGGTGTGAATGTCTCTGACCAAACAACCAGAAAGACTTCATGAGGGTGACCCAAGGGCCCCATGTCCTCTAATGGGCCCTGAGCTCACTGCCCAGCAGCATGCAGCTCGATTGGAATTCGCCATAGAATACCAGAATTGGCAGATGCACCACTGGTGCCCTGTGCTTTTTACAGATGAGAGCAGGTTCACCCTGAGCATGTGACAGAAGTGAAAGGGTCTGGAGGAGCCATGGAGAACATTATGCTGCCTGTAACATCATTCAGCATGAGCAGTTTGGTGGTGGGTTAATGATTGTCTGGGGAGGCATATCCATGGAGGGTCACACAGACCGCTACAGGCTTGACAAAGGCACCTTGGCTGCCATTAGGTATCAGGATGAAATCCTTGGACCCATTGTCAGACCCTATGCTGGTACAGTGGCTCCTGGTGCACGACAATTCCTGGCCTCATGTGGTGAGAGTATGCAGGCAGTTCCTGGAGGATGAAGGAATTGATACCATTTACTGGCCACCGCACTTTCCTGACCTAAATCCAATAGAACACCTCTGGGACATTATGTTTTGGTCCATCCAATGCCACCAGGTTGCACCTCAGACTGTCCAGGAGCTCAGTGATGCCCTGGTCCAGATCTGGGAGGAGATCCCCCACAACACCATCTGTCATCTCATTAGAAGCATGCACCGATGTTGTCAGGCATGTATACAAGAACACAGGGGCCATACAAAGTGCTGCGTACAATTTTGAGTTGCTGCAATTTAATTTTGGCAAAATGGACTAGCCTGCCACATAATTTTTTCACTCTGATTTTTGGGGCGTCTTTGAATTCAGGGCTCTGTAGGTTGATCATTTTCATTTCCATCAAACGATGTGGCATCCTTTCGTTCCTAACACATTACCCAGTCTATATCAGTATAGATATCCAGGAGGATTTCTTTTTCCCATTGAGATCTGATGTGTTTTCAAAGTGTTCCTTTAATTTTTTTGAGCAGTTTATATACACACACTCACATCTTCATATATGAACACATAAATAACTGAGAAAGATTGGCTAAATTACCTTTCTGCGTGGGTTATGGCCCTGGGAAAGAAATTAGTTTTAGTTTTAACTGACTTGAAGCGTTTACCAGAGGTGAGTTTTTGGAACAAGTGATGACCTGCCTGGGATGAGTCAGAGGTGATCCTTATATAGAACAGCTCAAGCAATTATTTTCTCAGCAGACCTCACAGCACACGTTAATTTCTGTGTTTATTTTTAACTGTGTGGACAATTCTGAGTACACACAGAACACATCACAATCCTCGCTTTTTTTTCTTTTTCATTCTTATGATGGCAAGGACCATAAAATCCAAAAATGTTATAATCTGCTGTAGTCTTCCACGGCGCATGGTGGCAGTGTGCACTTTAAATGGTCCTTCGTTTTTGTTAACACTTTCCCGCAGAGTCAAATTATGAGTAATCGGGAAGCAACATGGGAAGAGCGAATTTGAATAGAAACCTGACTGTACAAAACGTTCAGATCATCACGAATCGCTTAACTTTTAGAGAGACAGCCGGTGATACATGTACGCTTGTCATCCAAGAGGCTTCTAAAATTAATCACTGAAACGCTGCGAAGAAGCCAGCAACTCCAGTGCCGAGCAGCGGCGCAGCCAACTACGATGACTTCCGGTGGGAATAGAAGTGCAGTAAACGAGGTGAGGAGAGTTGTACCCAATGAGCGCGGGTCACGTGCCCAAATATAAACACCGGAGTGCGCGTTTGGTTCACGTGCCAAAGAAGAGATACCGATTAAGTGTGCTGAAACCGTAGGCGTCTTTGCAGCATCTCTCAGTACGCCTGGCGCGCAGATAAGTGTGGGGTGGAAGCACTGAACAACTCCAACCTCAACGCTGAATTTGTGGACAGGCGTTTATCCTTAGCTTTAGCAAAATCGCTTACTTACGCATACGTTTTAAATAGAATTAAATTGACTGTATGACAGGTGCGTATAAGTCAATAGAGATTAAGTATATATTATATACTAATTCATTAATTTAC
This sequence comes from Polypterus senegalus, assembly GCF_016835505.1. Taxonomy (NCBI): domain Eukaryota; kingdom Metazoa; phylum Chordata; class Cladistia; order Polypteriformes; family Polypteridae; genus Polypterus; species Polypterus senegalus. The sequence goes on along the minus strand of NC_053159.1, from coordinate 69,566,846 downwards.
ATCTCCGCTGAAAACAATACATCTTGTAATGAAATACGCGCATGCTCTATGGTATAGTGAGATGTATCCAGTTTTACAGAAAATTTATACTTATTTTGAAATAGTTGAGAATCAACACATAATGCAGTTTAAACTATATACTGTACAATTAATACTGAAATTCATGTCTAGTACCAAAGTTAATGAATATTGCTAAAATTCATATGGAGTGCACTGAAGTTTTTATCCATTCAGTTAGTATTTTATATATACTGTAATGACCCGGCAGTCAGCGCTAACAGCATGGTGCATTATGGGTATTTCTTTAGAGTTTACTTTTTGTGTTATTTAAGCAAGGCAGTCGATTTCTTTTGCATTAGAGATGTTATATGTGTTTATTTTCAAGTTAGTTTGGGTGAGTTTGGTTCATTTGCAGCCCAGTTATATAAAAGTGTAACAGTTACCATTATGGAGAAAGATGTGTTGATGAATGACTTTGGCTATGGCCTTGCATGTATTAAGCTTTGTTTTTGACTCTCTGCTCTATTAAAGAGGTAAAAAAGGACAGAGCTGTGTCTTGCTAGATATTCCATCTATGCAATTATTTACGGAGACACTCCAGGTCGTGCGGTGTATGGGACATGAGTGTTCGCCTACTTAATTAGCTAGGTACAGCTGCATGTAGGTGCTAGCACCCCACTCGCAAATAGCTTAGGGGAAGTTAGTAGCAAAGTTCAGCTCTGGGAAGTTTAATAACTCAACTACCAGTTATTACAATACATTGGGTATAGAAAAGAATCACTCCCTTTGAAATATTCCCATTTTTTTGCTTTACAGCCTTAAAACGAAAAATATTTCTTTCCAGCATCACTTACTCAATGCAACCTATAACATCCAAGTGAAAGATCATCACAGCTACAGTTCAGAAAAATGATAAAAAAAATCAAAAACAAGATATACTGAGATTAATAAAGGATCAAATTGTCAATATTTTGTTGAACCACCTTTTGTTTTAATGACAGCCTTGAGTCTGTTGGGATACTTCTCTATCAGCTTTGCACATCTAGGTTGAGCAATATTTGCCTACTCTTCTTTACAGTACTGTTCAAGTTTGGTCAAATTGGATAGTGAGTGTTGGTGGACTTCTATCTTCAAATCTTTGCACAGATTTTCAATGGGATTTACGTCTGAGCTCTGACTGGGCCACACAGGGACATTCACTTTTTTTCTCCTTCAGCTACTGTTTGGTCAATATTGCTGTGTGCTTTGGGTCATTGTCATGTTGAAAGGTGAACATTCTGCCTATCTTCAACTTTCTGGCAGAGGGTAGCAGATTTTCCTCAAGAATGTGACGGTATTTTGCCCCATCCATTTTTTCTTCTACCCTAATGGGCCCCAGACCCTGCGGCAGAGAAGCACTCCCACAACAGGATGCTGCCACCTCCATGCTTTACTGTAGGTATGGTGTGTTGTGGATGGTGAGCTGCATTGGATTTCTGCCAGGTGTACCATTTGGTATTGAGGCCTAATAGTTCGATTTTGGTCTCATCTGACTATAAGACCTTTTTCCACTTGGCATCAGAATCTTCAAGGTGCATTCTGGCAAAGCTCAAACAAGCCTTAATGCGGCCTTTCTTGAGAAGTGTCTTTTTCCTTGTGACCCTCCTGAACAAGCCACAATTGTGGAGCACTTGTGAAATTGTTGTCACATGCACACAATCCTCACTGTTTGCAATAAAATCCTGTAACTCCTTCAAAGTGTCCATTGGCCTCCTGGTAGCCTCTCTTACCAGTTTCCTCCTTGCTTTTCCATCCAGTTTGGAGGGGCGGCCAGATCCAGGGAGGGTCCTAGTAGTACCAAACACTTGCCACTTCTTTATTATGGACTTTACTGTGCTCCTTGAGAATGATAAAACCTTTGAGATTTTTTTGTAACCTTTTGAGATCTTCTGAAAGTGGCTTGCCTCCCATAGTCAGTTGTTTGCTGTCAGTCACACTACCATGCAAGGGAATGCTCCAGGAACAGCTCTTTTTATGCTTCACTAATCACACTGATTACAATTGATCACAAATGGAAGCCAGTAACCATGGTCTGCAATGGAAATGGTGGTTACCTACACCTGATTGAGTTTACAAATATTGTTTAGGAGGGGGGTGATCCTTTATTAATCTCATTATTTCTTGTTTTTGTTTTTTTTTTAATTCTTCTGAACTGTAATATCTTTCACTTGGATATTATAGATTGCATTGAGTAAGTAAAGCTGGAAAAAATATTGGTTTGTATGTTTTTATTTAAGGCAGTAAAGCAAAAAAAGGTTCTTTTCTATACCCACTGTGTATATATATATATATACACATATACACACACACACACATACAGTCATATAAAAAGTTTGGGAACCCCTCTCAGCCTACATAATAATTTACTCTACTTTTAACAAAAAAGATAAGTGTTATGTCTTTCATTTCCTAGGAACATCTGAGTACTGGGGTGTTTTCCGAACAAACATTTTTAGTGAAGCAGTATTTAATCAAATGTGAAAAACTGGCTGTGCAAAAATTTGGGTCCCCTTGTAATTTTGCTCATTTGAATGCATGTAACTGCTCAATACTGATTACTTGCAACACCAAAATGGTTGGATTAGCTCGTTAAGCCTTGAACTTCATAGACAGGTGTGTCCAATAATGAGAAAAGGTATTTAAGGTGGTCAGTTTCAAGTTGTGGTTATCTTTGACTCTCCTCTGAAGAGTGACAGCATGTGATCCTCAAAGCAACTCTCAAAATATCTGAAAACAAAGATTGTTCAGTATCATGGTTTATGGGAAGGCTACACAAAAAGCTATCTCAGAGGTAGTGATGGGCGGAGTGAAGCCTCACGACGCATCAAAACGTTTGAAGCAATTGTGTCGGAAATCGTATCGAAGCTTCAAAGCATTTGACACTCACCTCTCTAGTGACCCTTCCTGGCCATTTTCATTAACATTACACAAACTCATGATCCACTTCAATGACGTCTGTTATAACTCTTATTGTTTTTATTTTTTGGCTGCTACAGACTAACAACGAAAAGAAGGGTTCGTCAGCAGCTTCTAAGTGTCTGATGTCTAAAAAATATAAATATATATATATAACTAACGCCGACAAGCAGAATGCACTATACGATAGCAAGAGTTAAACAAAATAAGACGCCTCACTCATGGATTTTGGCTCTTTCAATTAGTATTTACTTTTGCACTGTATCATTATAATCGGTCCTGTTATTAGTATTATAATTAACCCTCATCTTTTGTTGAGATCACATTTAATAGCCTTAAATGTTTTCTTTGGTTTGACTTAATTAAAATGGAGTAGACGGAAAATAAAGGTTTATCCCTGTACTTTGCCATGATATAGGTAAGCACATTTGAGAAAGAAAAGGTGAAATCCTTAAATCACTTGTTATTATTCGATCAAGTATTGAAATATTTCATTTGTTAATACTTTACAATATTTTGTGGAGCATTAAAGTAACGAGTTTGCTACAAAGAAATGACTCCATCAATGGCTCAACTAACTAAGGTAGATGCTTTTCAAATTCTGAGCGTAGTGCTAGCCCGAGTTCGATTCGACTTAAAGACTCATCAAAATTAGCAATAATAAAAAAATGATCAGAATTGAAATCTTTATAACCAATTTGAACTAAATAATTTTGAGAGATACTGTGGAAGGATCGCATAAGAGATCTGTTTGGGAATCACCCCTACTCAAAATCGCCATCAAAATGCGATGTCTAATTGAGGACGGCAGCTCACGTATTTACATTAATCCATTTCTATTCATTGACATTTGACGTCCATGAACCCCCTCCATTGAATAAGGCAGTGGTTCTCAACCTGTGGGGTGGGCCCCCTAGGGGTGCGCGAAGTAACAAAAAGGGGGGCGTGAAGATGTGAAAAAAGAAAACAAGAATCAAAAATATGAAAAAAACATCTGTTGGAACCAAAACAAATTAACTTAAACTACATTCTGATACTAGAACAATAAATATAGAGTTAGATAAATGTCGATAAAAGTTAAGTAGATATAATAAAATATGCATCTACATTTCAAACAAATGTTGGGGGGGGGATTAAAACTGTTATGAAAACTTGGGTCGCAAATACTTAAAGGTTGAGAAACGCTGGAATAAGGTGATAACAAACCCACTGTGGTAGATCAGGTTGAATTTGCTCTGCTACACCAAACATTCAAAGGTGTCAATCCGGGGCACATCAGAGAGGCTGAGAGACACGGCGCAGATCAGTCTCCGACACACAGACACACACGGGACACTCCAAGGTGGGCAGTGCACATATCAAGGTCGGCATTAAAGATCCTCTTGAGTGCTGAGGCAACAAAAAGCAGATAAACACATCTGGATCTGCTGTTGAAAAAGCATTTGCTTTTAACAGCAGCATCCCTCCCTCATGAAAACATCTTCAAGGTCCGAACAGACGATCAGTAAAACGTTTTTTAGTCACAGCACAGTGCAATAAAACATTTCCTAAAACATATAGTTGTCCAGTCTGTATCATTCCTAAGCAATCTTCCAGTAATAGAGGCACAATCCCAGTTACTAACACAGTTACTGTGTAGAAAACACTCAAAGTAAGAACACTTTCCACCTTATCAATTTAATAATTTAAACCGCGAAACCCACCATCAAAAACTACAAAAACAGTTGAAATCGTTACTCAAATAATTTTTTTTGTTATAGACATAAAACAAGATGCATATATGACATACGTTCAGTGTTGCATGAAAACGTTGCATGAGGTGAAGAATGGATATTTATGAGAGTATTACAGTGAGAGATGTGTCATCACCCGTATTGCTAAAGCTCTTCTTTGCAGCATTATGCATTCAACAAGTCGGCATTTGTATGATGTATAATTTATAATTTTATTTTTTGCCACAAAGTATTATCAGGCATAATCATTTAACATGTATTGATCATCTACAAACATTCATTTCAATGGGAATTCTGTTGAGTTTTCTAACTCTGTTGATGCTATATGTACTTCAAACGGGAGCCCGATAAATAAATAATGAGTCTAAGCTTTGCGCAGACATGTGTAGTACTGAGATTGCATCATGATGGGCTTCAAACAGGGCTCCAAATCCTCAGACATGCATAGTACTGAGACCATGATGGGGCTCCGAAGCCTCAGACATGCGTAGTACTGAGATCATGACAGGGCTCTGAAGCCTCAGACATGCGTAGTACTGAGATTGCGTCATGACCGGCTTCGAATGGGGCTTTGAAGCCTCAGACAATCTTGACCGGACTCCGAAGCCTCAGACATGCATAGTACTGCGATTGCATCATGATGGGCTTTGAACGGGGATTCGAGGCCTCAGACATGCGTACTCCTGAGATCATGACGGGGCTGTGAAGCCTCAGACATGTGTACTACTGAGATCATGACTGGGCTCCGAAGCCTCAGACATGCGTAGTACTGAGATTGGATCATGACAGGGCTTCCAGCAGACATGGTTACTGAATCTTTGTGAAGCCTCAGCACACTGAAAGGCATTGGCCTCTATATTTTGAGAGTCTATCTGACACTTAACTCTCTAGTTATATTTTGTAATTTGTATTGACGTTACACATTTCAGTTGATATGGTTAAACTACAATTCAGGTAGGTGCTGAGAATTAATTATTGTTCTTGTGGATTGCTGTGATTTCCTTTGTCTGATACATAGTGTCAAAGATATATTGTCATATATCAACTTTATATATATGAAAAGATTAGGTAAATCGTGCAACCTTTTTATGGAACACTTAATTATGTTCAAAACCGTACGTCATATATTATCTATACTAATAAAAGGCAAAGTCCTCACTGACTCACTCACTCACTCACTCACTCACTCATCACTAATTCTCCAACTTCCTGTGTAGGTACAAGGCTGAAATTTGGCAGGCTCATTCCTTACAGCTTGCTTACAAAAGTTGGGCAGGTTTCATTTCGAAATTCTATGCGTAATGGTAATAACTGGAACCTACTTTTTCGTCCATATACTATAACTAGCAAAATACCCACGCTTCGCAGCGGAGAAGTAGTGTTTTAAAGAAGTTATGAAAAAGAAAAGGAAAGGAAACATTTAAAAAAAAAGTAACATGATTGTCAATGTAAGTGTTTTGTCACTGTTATGAGTATTGCTGTCATCTATACTAATAAAAGGCAAAGCCCTCACTGACTGACTCACTGACTGACTGACTCATCACTAATTCTCCAAGTTCCCATGTAGGTAGAAGGCTGAAATTTGGCAGGCTCATTCCTTACAGCTTACTTACAAAAGTTGGGCAGGTTTCATTTCGAAATTCTACGCGTAATGGTCATAACTGGAAGCTATTTTTCTCCATATACTGTAATGGAGTTGACCTGGATGGCCATGGGGAGCGGAGTTTCATGTGACATCATCACGCCTCCTACGTAATCACGTGAACTGACTATCAACGCAGTACATAGAAAACCAGGACAAGCTCAAAAAAGCGCTGAACAAAACATGCATTATATAATTGAGAAGGCAGCGAAACAATAAGAAGCGAGCGACTGACATATACAACCATATTCATGAGTGCTGCTACTTGGGAAACAAAGCACGGTGTAGCCCTAAAGTTTAAATTAAGTTCATAGACAGGCTGCCACTGGCGTTTGTAATTTAGTGCCTGCCCATATAAGGCCGTCCGTCAGCGGCAATCCAATAGAAACCCTGCCGCTAAATATTCATGGGTGAAGGACTGTGCTTATGCAGAGGAAGATGAGATGGTCAGGGTGGTGTTTGGCACAAACTCAGCGAAACTGCGAGAGAAAGTTTTAAGTGCCGGGTCTTAACTAACATTACATACAGCCATGGACATCACACGAGATGGCACCAGCACAGCTGGGAACCTTCGATGCAAGAACACCAAGCGGCTCACGTGAACTGACGCAGTGCACAGACAAAAGCAACAGTTCCAAAGAGTGCTGAACAAAAACCGAATTACACAATTGAGAAGGCAGCAAAAAAATATGAAGCATCTGATACATACAAGCATATTCATAAGTGCAGCTACTGCAGAAACAAAGCACACAGTGGAAAAAGTCAATGTCACGCTTAAACGAAGACAGTGTAAAAAAAACCTGTGCATGCAGTGTGTCACATCTCAGATAAAGAGGAAGGCGAGCTGTTTATTGATGCAGTAAGAAACAAATCGATGAATGAAACCTCTTATCTTTACAACGATTGACAAACACGGAATGTAACTTGAACACAACACATCCTACAAATACGACCCTGATTGAAAGAAATAATGATAATCAAATCCTTGATGACAGCAACACTCAATAACACTCACAAAACAATTACTGTATATTGACAATCATGTTACGTTATTTTTAAAATGTTCCCTTTTCTTTTTCATAACTTCTTTAACACACTACTTCTCCGCTGCGAATATATATATATATATATACCTCGATCTACATACTCTCAAATAGACAAGCCACACTCCGTGGCGCAATTGTAGAGGCTTCGCCTCTAGCGCCGACATCCGAGGTTCGATTCCCGAGAAGGGATGCACTGAGTATGTACGTGCGCTTCCCGTTTCATTTTACCCTCTCATCTCCTTGGTTTGGGACGTATGAAAAAATATGCGGTTAACGCAGAATCATGTTACGTTATTTTTAAAATGTTTACTTTTCTTAGCACAAGCACAGCTGAGAAGCTTCGATGCATGTACTCCATAACACGTTAAAAATAACGCATTTAATCACACTTTCAATTCCAAGCAAAGGGGAACTTTTGTCAATGCATGATTTCCTGGTACATCGATTACACTGATGTACACATCACAGCTACAAAAATGTTAGAGTCGGAATAAAGCGCGTTCCTACGACTGATGGGAGCAAAATTTCATTTCAAAAGACTACCCGAGTGAAGCCTTGATAAAAGCATGGTTTTGTGCACACTGAAAAGCAAGCAAAATTAGATGCATTACAGAAAGTGGACTTTGTGGCTCTTACTGGGGATCATTGGACTTCCATGACCATTAGTAATTCTAATTACATCTAATTACAAAATGTTCAATGATCACACTGTTTTAGCCTAATGTACAAAATAATTTTGGCTGAGGTTACTCAGAGTTTAAAGATTAAGTTGGTCAACCTTTTATGTTTGACTTATTTTTTTAAGAAGAAAAACTGCACTTTATGTTGAAATTTTGGTTATTATTATTTAAAGACAATACCATTCTGAAAATGTACTTATACTACCACTTTATTTTTAAGTCTGGCCAATTTTAACCAGGGATGATATTTTTGTTTCTGTTTTGAATTCAAATGCAGTTTAAAAGCATATTTTTTTTCAGAAATTAAAACAGCTTGAGTTTACAATATTCATGTCCATGTCTATTATTTGATTCTGTCGCCCACAAAAACCCTTTTAAATTAAAAAAAAACATTTGCGATTTGGGGCAAATTCGTGTGCGATTACATACGATTAATAAAGATTAATTCTTACACAGCCTCTAATTAATTGGATTAATTTTTTAAATCGAGTCCCACCCCTAATATATATATGTAAATATATATATGTATATTTGTATATATATGTGTATATACAGTATATATGTAGATATGTATATGTGTATATGTGTATATGTATATATGTATGTATAAGTATATATATATGATGTATATATATATGTTTATATATGTCTGTGTGTCTGTGTCTGTGTGTGTGTATATATATATATATATATATATATATATGCCAGCAACACTCATGACAATGACAGAACAATTACATTGTCAATCATGTTACGTTACTATTAAAATGTTTCCTTTTCTTTTTACTTCTCCGCTGCCAAGCGCGGGTATTTTGCTATATATATATAGATAGATATGACAACAACACTCATATCAATGACAAAACAATTACATTAACAATCATCTTACGTTATTTTTAAAATGTTTCCTTTTCTTTTTCATAACTTTTTAACACACTACTTCTTCGCTGCGAGGCGCGGGTATTTTGCTATATATATATATATATATATATATATATATATATATATATATGAATGACCGCCAAAGAGCGCTGAGACTTTTGATCACGTGAATGAGTCTGCAAAAAATGGGGTCTCCTGCCCAGCGAAAATCGAGCAGCCGGAGCTTGCGCATAGCTGTGCCGGCCTTTGAGACTCTAACTGTCAAAGTGAGCACTTTTAATTTTTTTCATCCTCCCCCTGAGCTATAGCCCAGACAAGTGCAAACACGGGACCCCTTTTCTACACTGCGGCAAACTAATATTAAGGCGATTCGCACTTTCTTTTGCACGTATACGATTTGCTATATATATAAAAGAAAAGGAAACATTTTAATAATAATGTAACATGATTGACATGAGTCATGAGTGTTGCTGTCATATACAGTGGTGTGAAAAACTATTTTCCCCCTTCCTGATTTCTTATTCTTTTGTATGTTTGTCACTCAAAATGTTTCTGATCATCAAACACATTTAACCATTTGTCAAATATAACACAAGTAAACACAAAATGCAGTTTTTAAATGATGGTTTTATTATTTAGGGAGAAAAAATCCAAACCTACATGGCCCTGTGTGAAAAAGTAATTGCCCCCTGAACCTAATAACTGGTTGGGCCACTCTTAGCAGCAATAACTGCAATCAAGCGTTTGCGATAACTTGCAATGAGTCTTTACAGCTCTGGAGGAATTTTGGCCCACTCATCTTTGCAGAATTGTTGTAATTCAGCTTTATTTGAGGGTTTTCTAGCATGAACCACCTTTTTAAGGTCATGCCATAGCATCTCAATTGGATTCAGGTCAGGACTTTGACTAGGCCACTCCAAAGTCTTCATTTTGTTTTTCTTCAGCCATTCAGAGGTGGATTTGCTGGTGTGTTTTGGGTCATTGTCCTGTTGCAGCACCCAAGATCGCTTCAGCTTGAGTTGACGAACAGATGGCCGGCCATTCTCCTTCAGGATTTTTCGGTAGACAGTAGAATTCATGGTTCCATCTATCACAGCAAGCCTTCCAGGTCCTGAAGCAGCAAAATAACCCCAGACCATCACACTACCACCACCATATTTTACTGTTGGTATGATGTTCTTTTTCTGAAATGCTGTTTTCCTTTTACGCCAGATGTAACGGGACATTTTCCTTCCAAAAAGTTCAACTTTTGTATCATCAGTCCACAAGGTCTTTTTCCCAAAAGTCTTGGCAATCATTGAGATGTTTCTTAGCAAAATTGAGACAAGTCCTGATGTTCTTTTTGCTTAACAGTGGTTTGCGTCTTGGAAATCTGCCATGCAGGCCGTTTTTGCCCAGTCTCTTTCTTATGGTGGAGTCGTGAACACTGACCTTAATTGAGGCAAGTGAGGCCTGCAGTTCTTTAGACGTTGTCCTGGGGTCTTTGTGACCTCTCGGATGAGTCGTCTCTCGCTCTTGGGGTAATTTTGGTCGGCCGGCCACTCCTGGGAAGGTTCACCACTGTTCCATGTTTTTGCCATTTGTGGATAATGGCTCTCACTGTGGTTCGCTGGAGTCCCAAAGCTTTAGAAATGGCTTTATAACCTTTACCAGACTGATACATCTCAATTACTTCTGTTGTCATTTGTTCCTGAATTTCTTTGGATCTTGGCATGATGTCTAGCTTTTGAGGTGCTTTTGGTCTACTTCTCTGTGTCAGGCAGCTCCTATTTAAGTGATTTCTTGATTGAAACAGGTGTGGCAGTAATCAGGCCTGGGGTGGCTACGGAAATTGAACTCAGGTGTGATACACCACAGTTGGGTTATTTTTTAACAAGGGGGCAATTACTTTTTCACACAGGGCCATGTAGGTTTGGATTTTTTCTCCCTAAATAATAAAAACCATCATTTAAAAACTGCATTTTGTGTTTACTTGTGTTATATTTGACTAATGGTTAAATGTGTTTGATGATCAGAAACATTTTGTGTGACAAACATGCAGAAGAATAAGAAATCAGGAAGGGGGCAAATAGTTTTTCACACCACTGTATATGCCTGTCTGAATAAGTCACCCTCGCTTCGCTCTTACTTTTTTACCGTTCATTTAATCATGGCTAGTGGCGGAAAAATTATAAAATGGAAGGAGGATTACACTTAGTATGGCTTTACCAAAACAATTATTGATGGCGAATCGATTATTCATAAAGCTTCAATTGGTGATCTGTTTTTCTGTGTTAACCTCATGTTTTTTCATACTTCTTCTCAAACCAAGGGGGTGCGAGGGTAAAATGAATCGAGAAGAAAAGGAACCATTTTAAAAATAACGTAACACGATTGTCAATGTAACCTTTTGTAAGTAGTGCCTGGAGGATTCAGTGTGGAGAAACTCTAGAGACCGGGTGTGTATTAACTTGTGGATTTTTCTGTGAGTATTTGGTGGCAGTATAACGAAGTTGCCTCGGAAGATGGCGTTAGCCGCGGAGCTCAGCTCAGAGCGAAATGAGGTGAATGGGAGGGGAGATGATGACGTCACTCCTCCACCCGCCTTAACTGTCAATCCCCCACAAACACAGTCTCTCAGAATTTGCATAAGCACACCCCTTCACCTACAATTTTAACTTAGTTAGAAAGTGATCAAAACTCTCGTTTATATCCTGCGTCCTCTCATTAAACTTGTAATGCCGTGGGCATGACAAACGCCAGCAGCAGCCTGTCTATGAACTTAATTTAAACTTTAGGTTTACACCGTGCTTTGTTTCCAAAGTAGCAGCACTCATGAATATGGTTGTATATGTCACTTTCTCGCTTCTTATTGTTTCGCTGCCTTCTGAATTATATAATGCAGGTTTTCTTCAGCGCTTTTTGGAGCTCTTCCTTGTTTTCTACGTACTGCGTTGACAGTCAGTTCACGTGATTACGTGGGAGGCGTGATTATGTCACACGAAACTCCGCCCCCCATGGCTTTCGAGCTCAACTCCATTACAGTATATGAAGAAAAATAGCTTCCAGTTATGACCATTACGCGTAGAATTTCGAAATGAAACCTGCCAACTTTTGTAAGGAAGCTGTAAGGAATGAGCCTGCCAAATTTCAGCCTTCCACCCACACAGGAAGTTGGAGAATTAGTGATGAGTCAGTGAGTGAGTCAGTGAGGGCTTTGCCTTTTATTAGTATAGACTAGCAGAATACCCGCGCTTCGCAGCGGAGAAGTAGTGTGTTAAAGAAGGAAAGAGAAAGAAAAGGAAACATTTTGAAAATAACGTAACATGATTGTCAATGTAATTGTTTTGTCACTGTTATGAGTGTCGCTGTGATATATATATATATACTAGCAGAATACCCGCGCTTCGCAGCGGAGAAGTAGTGTGTTAAAGAAGTTATGAAAAGAAAAGCAAACATTTTAAAAATAACGTAAGATGATTGTTAATGTAATTGTTTTGTCATTGATATGAGTGTTGTTGTCATATCTATCTATTTATATTATATATATATATATATATATATATATATATATATATATATACAAAATACCTGTGATTGGCAGCAGAAGTAAAAAGAAAAGGAAACATTTTAATAATAACGTAACATGATTGACAATGTAATTGTTTTGTCATTGTCATGAGTGTTGCTGGCATATATATATATATACACACATCTATACACATACATATATACAGTTATATATATATACATATACTGTATATATACACACACACATATATACATACTGTATATACAACATACATATCTACATATATACTGTATATACACATATATATACAAATCTACATATATATATCTACATATATATATTAGGGGTGGGACTCGATTAAAAAAATTAATCCAATTAATTAGAGGCTGTGTAAGAATTAATCTTGATTAATCGTATGTAATCGCACACGTAAATTTGCCCCAAATCGCAAATGTTTTTTTTTTAATTTAAAACGGTTTTAGTGGGCTTACAGAATCAAATAATAGACATGGACATGAATATTGTAAACTGAAGCTGTTTTAATTTCTGAAAAAAAGCTTTAAACTGCATTTGAATTCAAAACAGAAACAAAAATATCATCCCTGGTTAAAATTGGGCAGACTTAAAAATAAAGTGGTAGTTTAAGTACTTTAAGTACATTTTCAGAATAGTATTGTCTTTAAATAATAATAACCAAAATTTCAACATAAAGTGCAGTTTTCTTCTTAAAAAAATAAGTCAGAAACATAAAAGGTAATTTGACCAGCTTACTCTTTAAACTCTGAGTAACATTAGCCAAAATTATTTTGTACATTAGGCTAAAACAGTGTGATCATTGAACATTTTGTAATTAGATGTATTTAGAATTACTAACGGTCACGGAAGTCCAATGATCCCCAGTAAGAGCCAGAAAGTCTGCTTTCTGTAATGCATCTAATTTTGCTTGCTTTTCAGTGTGCACAAAACCATGCTTTTATCAAGGCTTCTGGAAGTCGAAATGATCAGTCGTAGGAACGCTTTATTCCGACTCTAACATTTTTGTAGCTGTGATGTGTGCATCAGTGTAATGGATGTACCAGGAAATCATGCATTGACAAAAGTTCCCGCTTGCTTGGAATTGAAAGTGTGATTAAATGCGTTATTTTTTAACGCTGCTTATGGAGTACATGCATCAGCTGTGCTTGTGCTAAGAAAGGGAAAATTTTTAAAATAACGTAACATGATTCTGCGTAACCTAATATTTTTCATACGCCCCAAACCAAGGAGATGCGAAGGTAAAATGAATCGGTAGCGCGACATAGTCAGTACATCCCTCTCGAATCGAACCTCAATGTCGGCGTTAGAGGCTTAAGACTCTACAATTAGCCACAGCGTGTGGCTTGTCTATGCTAAAGTATGTATTGTAGATCGGGTATATATATACATTTATATATATATACCCGTATCGCAGTGGAGAAGTAGAAGTTATGAAAAGAAAAGGGAACATTTTAAAAATAACGTAACATGATTGTCAATATACAGTAATTGTTTTGTGAGTGTTATTGAATGTTGCTGTCATCAAGGATTTGATTATCATTATTTCTTTCAATCAGGCTCGTATTTGTAGGATGTGTTCAAGTTACATTCCGTGTTTGTCAATCGTTGTAAAGATAAGAGGTTTCATTCATCGATTAGTTCCTTACTGCATCAATAAACAGCTCGTCTTCCTTTTATCTGAGATGTGACAAACTGCATGCACGTTTTTTTACACTGTCTTCCTTTAGCAGGACATTCACTTTTTCCACCGTGTGCTTTGTTTCCGCAGTAGCTGCACTTATGAATATGATTGTATGTATAAGGCGCTTCATATTTTTTGCTGCCTTCTCAATTGTGTAATTCGGTTTTGTTCAGCACTCTTTGGAACTGTTGCTTTTGTCTGCATTGCGCAGTTCACGTGAGCCGCTTGGTGTTCTTGCATCGAAGGTTCCCAGCTGTACTGGTGCCATCTCGTGTAATGTCAGCTAAGACCCGGCACTTAAAAGTTTCTCTCGCAGTTTCAATGAGTTTGTGCCAAACACCACCCTGACCATCTCATCTTCCTCTGCATAAGCACAGTCCTTCACCCGTGAACATTTACCGGCAGTGTTTGTATTGGATTGCCGCTGATGGACGGCCTTATATGGGCAGGCACTAAATTACAAACGCTAGTGGCAGCCTGTCTATGAACTTAATTTAATATAAACTTACGGTTCACGCCGTGCTTTGTTTCCGCAGTAGCTGTACTTATGAATATGCTTGTATGCATCATTTGCTTCATAATGTTTTTCTGCCTTCTCAATTGTGAAATGGCGTTTTGTGCTCATCGCTGTTTGGAGTTCTTCCTTGTTCTCTACGTACTTACGTAGGAGGCGTGATGATGTCACACTAAACTCCCCCCACGGCCATCTCAACTCAAGACTCCATTACATTATATGGGGAAAAATAGCTTCCAGTTATGACCCTTATGCGTAGAATTTCGAAATGAAACCTGCCCAACTTTTGTAAGTAAGCTGTAAGGAATAAGCCTGCCAAATTTCAGCCTTCTACCTACACGGGAAGTTGGAGAATTAGTGATGAGTCAGTGAGTGAGTGAGTGAGGGCTTTGCCTTTTATTAGTATAGATATAGAAAACTACCCGCGCTTCGCAGCGATGTCATGTGTTAAAGAAGTTATGAAAAAGAAAAGGAAACATTTTAAAAATAATGTAACATGGTTGTCAAAGTAATTGTTTTGTGTATTTGGTGGCAGCGTCACAAAGTTATTTTCGTCTAGCTGCATCAGAAAATGTACCACGACATCTGACACGCCTCCTTTTTACTGTTTTCTCACAGCTTGGATTGCTGCTGTCATATACACACACACACACATACATACATTCATACATATATACATATATATATATACACATACATATCTTCATATCTATATACATATCTACATATACACATATATATATATATACATACCTATCTACATCATATATACACACACATACATACATACACACACACAAATTATATATATCTGTGTATGTATGTATGTATGTATGTGTGTGTGTGTGTGTGTGTATATATATATTTATTTATATATATATATATATAATCTAGATAGGTGTGTGTGTATATATATATATATATATATATATATAATCTAGATATAGGTGTGTGTGTGTATATATATATATATATATATATATATACACATACATACATATATATACACATACATATACTTGTGTGTATGTTTGTATGTGTCTATATGTGTGTGTGTATAGCTTTGGTCACTGAGTGCAAGGGAAAAATAATAAAATATAGCCTATAAGTTATTAAACAGTAAAACATTAACGTTTTAAGAAGTACAGGTACATTGAGCACTACTGGAGTGTTTGCGGGTAAACTACATTTTAAAGACTGTGTAACACAACAGGTAAGTAACTAACAGCAGCTAAAATATATATGGATCATCTCTCGGTAGTAGATCCCTTTTGAAAGGCTACACGGCGGCTGTGGTATAGAAATTATATTTTCTACGTGAACGTTCAAATTTGTGCCTCTGGTAATGTGCCTTACCGGCAATTAAAGAAAATTATTTTTGTGTCCTCTGCACTATTTACTATTATTATTGGACACGTATGTAGAGGAAATGTGTTTTATTTTATGTCTATGAAAGGAAGGACGGTAAAGCCTTGAATGAAACAGAGTGTTGATGCTTTGGGTAACAAGACAGGTTAAGGAACAGGGAACATTGAATGTGACAGTGACTGCGGGGGATTGTGTAACTAGAAGATGGTTTAAGAATACAGAAACGACAAAAGCTTAGTCTTTCAATAATTCTATTTATGTCAATTATTTACTCTGTTGTGCTACAGTTCGGAAGATTACTTATTTACCCCAGCGCAGCCTTTGATAAGATGCATTCACAAGTAAAGGATGTAGCTGACAAAGTCAGATGCTTTTTTGAAAGTTTAGCTCCAGATGTGCTTATCCAGCTGCTCCTTCTTGTCAGTTACTTGAGTGATCTTTACATTCACCTCTGCATGAATTCGCAAAGTTTCTTTGCAACTTTTTTGTCTCATTAGCGCAGAAATCCCGAGGCTTTCCTAAAATTGCAGAAGACACTGTTGATGGCGCTGATTCTCTTTTAAAGACAGTTGTCTTTATTTATGCAGAACATGCTTTTACTCACATTGCTTTTTGGAAATCAATAATACAAATCAGCAACAGATCTGGGAATCACTGAATAGTAAAAACGTTTAATGAGGAATGTCTTGCACATATACTGGTGTAATGACCACGTTGGCTTTAGTGAAGCATTTCTTAGCCTCTCTGATATGATCGACATGGGGTAGATTAGTTTCTGGATTGTTATAATACGTGCTATAATACGTGCTCATCAATTTGTTACAGATTCTTGGTGGACACGATTCCACACCAAGGAAAAAGGTGCCCCATGTAAATCATTTATAATGTCTCAAAAATATATTTAACTTTCAGACAAGTACTACTTAACTGTTTTATACAAAATCGTTATTTCAACATATGCGAGTCCCAACTAGGATTTGAACCCGGGTTAGCGCACCTTATCATTGGAGCACAAACAACCGCTTTTACGCTTTGAGCCAAAGTGCTTCCGCAGACTAGTGACTGACCAAATCGACTGCTGATTGCGCAGATATCAATGACGTCATTACGCTAGCGTGACTCAAAATCACATGACGGACGCATTTGAAGCAAGCCTCGAAGCGATGCTTCGATCTCCAGTGCTTCGAAAACTCGACACAGTGTCGAAACCTGCGTGTCGGGCGGCCCATCACTACTCAGAGGTTTAAGCTGTTAGTTTCAACTGTACGAATGTAATCATGAAATGGAAGGCCACAGGCACAGTTGCTGTTAAACCCAGGTGTGGCAGGCCAGGAAAAATACAGGTATAGGCATATGCACAGGATTGTGAGAATGGTAACAGACAACCCACAGATCACCTCCAAAGACCCAAAAACCTGCAAGAACATCTTGCTATAGATGGTGTCTCTGTACATCGTTCTACAATTCAGTGCAATTTGTACAAAGAACATATGTGTGGCAGGGTGATGAGAAAGAAGCCACAAACAGATTCGCTTGTTGTATGCAAATGCTCATTTAGACAAGCCAGATTCATTTTGGAAAAAAAGCTTTGGACTAATGAGACAAACATTGAGTTATTTGGTCATAACAAAAAGTGCTTTGCATGGCAGAAGAAGAACACTGCATTCCAAGAAAAACACCTGCTACCGACTGTCAAATTTGCTGGAGGTTCCATCATGCTGTGGGGCTGTGTGGCTAGTTCAGGAACTGGGTCCCTTGTTAAAGTTGATGGTCGGATGAATTCAACCCAATATCAACAAATTCTTCAGGATAATGTTTGAAGCATCAGTCACAAAGTTGATGTTACACAGGGGTTAGATATTCCAACAAGACAAATGACCCAAAACACAGTTCAAAATCTACAAAGGCATTTATGCAGAGAGAGAAGTACAATGTTCTGGAATGGCCGTCGCAGTCCCCTGACTTGAATATCATCAAAAATCAGTGGGATGATTTGAAGCAGGCTGTCCATGCTCAGCTGCCATCAAATTTAACTGAATTGGACAGACTTTGTATGGAAGAATGGTCAAAAATACCTCCTTCCAGAATCCAGACACTCATCAAAGGTGTCTAGAGGCTGTTATATTTGTAAAAGGAGGCTCAACTAAGTATTGATGTAATATCTCTGTTGGGATGCCCATATTTATGCACCTGTCTAATTTTATTATGATGTATATTGCATATTTTCTGTTAATCCAGTACTGTAAACTTAATGTCACTGCCAAAATAGTACTGTTTCCATCAGGCATGTCATATATTAAAAGGAAGTTGCTATTTTGAAAGTTCAGCCAATGATAAACAAAAATCCAAAGAATTAAGAGGGGTTCCCAAACTTTTTCATATGACTATATATATATATACCCTATATATACCTGTATATATACAGTGCATCCAGAAAGTATTCACTGCGCATCACTTTTTCCACATTTTGTTATGTTACAGCCTTATTCTAAAATGGATTAAATTCATTTTTTTCCTCAGAATTCTACACACAACACCCAATAATGACAACGTGAAAAAAGTTTACTTGAGGTTTTTGCAAATGTATTAAAAATAAAAAAACTGAGAAGTCACATGTATATAAGTATTCACAGCCTGTGCTCAATACTTTGTCGATGCACCTTTGGCAGCAATTAAAGCCTCAAGTCTTTTTGAAGACTTTTTTTTCACCTGTCATTGGCCAGTTTCACCCATTCCTCTTTGCAGCACCTCTCAAGCTCCATCAGGTTGGATAGGAAGCGTCTGTACACAGCCATTTTAAGATCTCTCCAGAGTTGTTCAATCGGATTCAAGCCTGGGCTCTGGCTGGGCCACTCAAGGACATAACTCAAGGACATTCACAGAGTTGTCCTGAAGCCACTCCTTTGATATCTTGGCTGTGTGCTTAAGTTGTCCTGAAGCCACTCCTTTGATATCTTGGCTGTGTGCTTAGCATCGTTGTTCAGTCTGAGGTCAAGAGCGCTCTGGAGCAGGTTTTCATCCAGGATGTCTCTGTACATTGCTGCAGTCATCTTTCCCTTTATCCTGACTAGTCTCCAAGTTCCTGCTGCTGAAAAACATCCCAACAGCATAATACATGGTGGTGGGGATGCTTCACTGTAGATATAGTATTGGCCTGGTGATGAGCGGTGCCTGGTTTCCTCCCAACGTGACGCCTGCCGTTCACACCAAAGACTTCAGTCTTTGTCTCATCAGACCAGAGAATTTTGGTTCTCACGGTCTGAGAGTCTTTCAGATGCCTTTTGGCAAACTCCAGGCAGGCTGCCATGTGCCTTTTACTAAGGAGTGGCTTCAGTCTGGCCACTCTACCATACAGGCCTGATTGGTGGATTGCTGCAGAGATGGTTGTCCTTTTAGAAGGTTCTCCTCTCTCCACAGAGGACCTCTGGAGCTCTGACAGAGTGACCATCGGGTTCTTGGTCACCTCCCTGACTAAGGCCCTTCTCCCCTGATCGCTCAGTTTAGATGGCCGGCCAGCTCTAGGAAGAGTCCTGGTGGTTTCGAACTTCTTCCACTTACGGATGATGGAGGCCACTGTGCTAATTGGGACCTTCAAAGCAGAAGAAATGTTTCTGTAACCTTCCCCAGATTTGTGCCTCGAGACAATCCTGTCTCGGAGGTCTACAGACAATTCCTTTGACTTTATGCTTGGTTTGTGCTCTGACATAAGCTGTCAACTGTGGGACCTTATATAGACAGGCGTGTGCCTTTCCAAATCATGTCCAATCAACTGAATTTACCACAGGTGGACTCCAATTAAGCTGCAGAAACATCTCAAGGATGATCAGGGGAAACAGGATGCACCTGAGCTCAATTTTGAACTTCATGGCAAAGGCTTTGAATACTTATGTACATGTGCTTTCTCAATTATTTTATTTTTTATAAATTTGCAAAAATCTCAAGTAAAATTTTTTCATGTTGTCATTATGGGGTGTTGTGTGTAGAATTCTGAGGAAAAAATTAATTTAATCCATTTTGGAATAAGGCTGTAACATAACAAAATGTGGAAAAAGTGATGCACTGTGAATACTTTCTGGATGCACTGTATGTGTGTGTGTAAAATGGTCTAAAGTAATTACAAATTTAAAGAACAAAATAATTGATGGCTTAAGCATTCACCCCCTTCAGGTCAGTATTTTGTAGATGTACCTTTGGCAACATTACCGTTTTCAGTCTATGCGGACAGGTCATGTTAGTTTATAAACCACTAGCCAACCTGTGGCGTACCATACGCCGCATAATCAGGCCTTTTTTTAATGATTTTTAAGCACAGGGAGAAAATTAACATTTGAAAAATCAGTACTGTAATAAATCAGCAAGAAAAGCAACATTGTAACAATGCACGGAACGAACCAACACACAATCGTCCATGACTGAAAACTGGCGGACCGCCATCGATCATGTGCCCACCTCCAACTCGTCGCTTGAGTCGTTGTCGTCTTTGCACAGTCCAGATGCACCTGTGATTCACGTAGACTTTCTGTGTTCCTGCAGGAGCATCTAAGAAGACGCATGTTTGTCGCGGATGCAAATTGCTGTATGTAGCGTGTAAAACAGTTTGCTATGGTGCACGCGGTCGTGCGTCATAACCAAAACTTCGGTTTTAAAGACTGCTTACTTCATTGTATTTTAACCTCAGTTGTAAAGGATTGTTTTAAGGATCCCATGGGATACCCCTCGCAAACCATTTTACACGCCGCATATGGCGATTCACCTCCGGCGTGGCTCCTTCCTGCGTGCGCCATAAGTGTCTTACTTGTCTGCGGCTTAGTGAATCCACGCCCCTTCCGGCGTGCTTTCCATGGTTGTCTTGCCTTTCCATGGGTGTCTTGCCTTAGTGAATTATATATATAGATTCCTGTTTAACTTGGGGTTATCATCTTGCTGAAAAACAAATCTTCTTCCAAGGCACAAATTTCTTTAGACTGCATCAGGTTTTCCTTTAGGATATCCCTTTATTTTTCTGCATTCTTTTTGCTGTCTTCCCTCTCAAGCCATCCTGGCCCAAATGCAGAGAAGCATCTCCGTGACATGATGCTGCCATCACTGTGCATCACAGTGGAGATGGTGTGTTTTTCATATTATGCAGGGGTTGGCTTTTGGCAAACAAGGCGTCGAGTCTGATGATCACAAAGCTCAATTTTGGTCTCATCAGACAATAGAACGTTGTTCTAGCTGACTTCAGAATCTCCCATATATCTTTTGGCAAACTCTAGCTGAGATGTAATGTTTTTTAACAATTGCTTTCTCTCTTTGCCACTCTCCCATGAAGCTGTGACCGGGGTAAGTACCCAGGCAACAGTTGTTGTATGCGCAGTCTCTCCAATCTTACCTACCACTCCTTTAGAGTTATTCTGTATCTCTTGCTTGTCCATTCAGTTTTGTGGATGGCCTGCTTACAGCTATGCCGTATTTTTTCATTTCTTAATGAGTGATTTAACAATTCTTCAAGGGATATTATTTTTTTATATCAGTACTCTGGTTTGTGCTTTTCAGTCACCTTTTCCTGCAGTTGCTGAAGTGTATAACTTTTGTCTTCATTGTGTAAAATTATTCCACAATACTGACTATTCAGATAAGGTGCAATTATATGACAATCAATTGAAACCCCATAATTACACACAGATGATCTCCATTGAATCCATTATGTGACTTCTAACACCAATTGGCAGCACTAGTGAAGATTTAGGTGTCAATACATATGCGATCATTTACTTTGTATTTTATAATTGTTTTAAATTTAGAACACTTTCAGAGATCTGTTTTCACATTGACGTTGATCAGTGTCAGAAAAGCCAAATTAAAACTGCTGCAATTTAATGTTGTATAGCAATAAAATGTGAAAATCATCAAAGAGGTTGAATACTATACATTCTAACATTGCCTGGATTTTCCTGTGGTTTTCCTCCTGTACCCTAAAATATTTATGTTATTGTAATTAGTGACTTTAAATTAGGTCAATGTGAGTGTTATATTCGCCCTGCTCCCTTCCTGGCTGAATTCCAGCCTCATGTTTGATGAGGTGAGAATCAAAAGTCCCAAGGTGTTCCAGAAATCCTTTAGAGCTTATAAAGTGCTTGCTAAAATGTATGAGAATATTTATAATACAACCTTTATGGAAAAGAAAGCAAATTTGAAGAACTGTGTTTTTTCTACCTTGAAGTTTTTAAACTCTGTTAGTCTGTAGATTATATGTTTGTATTCCTAGTTATCATCTGTTTTTGTTGTCAATAAACCATAAATAAAACTACCATGGCATATTTTACCAATTTGTTCTGAAAGTAATATACAGTTTGCCTTTTAATTTCTTCTTCATGAATTTCACAGTGAATTACTCTTTTGTAATGTATGCTGAATGCATTGTTTTAGTAGACCTTTTTTCTGAGCTTAAAAAATGTAAATCTGCAGTAAAATTCCATTGCAAAAAAAATCATCACTATAATTTGTTGTAAACATCAGATGTGTTTAAACAGAGACCAGTTCTTTAGAATTCTAGTTTCTGTGAGATAAATGTAATATTTGCTGTTGTTAGAGCACTTTGTTAGGGACTGACATTGTCACATCTGTATTCATAATTTCTTTTTTTCAAATTTGCATTATAATAAAATATATGGTACATATATAATGTTGCGTAGTGATATGACTGTTGCTTTTAGGATTGGTCCTGTTTGCCAAGATACATTTACAGAGGAAAAATCAGATTTGCAAAGTGGATAGATGTACCAGTGTTTGTGTGAAAACAGACAGATATGCTTTTATTTTGATTTCTGTCAAAAGTTTCCACCATCAATATTTTGTTATTAATGCTTATTTTGTTGTATGTTATTTTGAATTTGTGGAGTCCTGTCAAATTAAAGCAAGCATTCTTAAGACCATTACAATTTGTATTCTGGCATGGTATACAATTAGATCTTGTATGGTTGAATCCAAGAAATGTAGAAGCATAGAAAAGATAACTTTACTGAAAAGGTTTCTGGCTAACACCAGATTATATCGGAAGTACAACTGAAACTCCTCCTTTCAGATAGAAATGTATTTATAGGAGATTGACAATTAAAAAAGCTGTATTATTTTTTCATATTAATGCATGGGTATGTCCACATTGTAGTCTTAATAATGAAGATCTTCCTGCTTGTTACTTATTTGGTATTTTTCTATTAAATCTGTTTTATAGTAATTTTACAAAGCATTTGTAATTAATAGGATTATTATGACTGTTTAGATTAAAACTATTTACTGTATTAAAAAATAATTGATTATTTTATATTTTGTTTCCTTTTAAAGTTTTTTTCAGCCAGTAATGGAGCCAAGGGAGAAAACAGATTGGAAGAATACGCAAACAGAGTTGAGGGAAGATATTTTGAGATTGCCACAACTTCTGCATGAACCTGATGCAGAGAACCTAGAATTTCAAAGAAAAAATCAAACAGTGCTGGAAAGGGTAAGTTTAGTTTGCAGTCTAGAAAATCATTTTAATAGGTATTCATACTAATTCCTAAATTAAACTACCACTACACAATTTCTTTTAAAATGCATTAAAGTTTGTCTTGATGTAAAAAGAGTAGAGGGCTTTGAAAGGCTCTGACCACCTGTTTTTATTGCTAATGTTGATGACTAGACATGCAGAAATTGTATAGGAAGAACAGCTGCAAAATCTATATAGTTTTCATTATTCTCACAAATTGAAAGTAATACCAAAATGCAATTTTGTAATACAGTCATAGCCAAAAGTTTTGAGAATGACACAAGTATTGGTTTTCACAAAGTTTGCTGTTTCAGTATTTTTAGATCTTCTTACCAGATGCTTCTATGGTATACTGAAGTGTGATTACAAGCATTTCTTAAGTTTCAAAGGCTTTTATTGACAATTACATTACATTTATGCAAAGAGTCAATATTTGCAGTGTTTTATTATAAATATTTGGAGTGTTGGCCCTCCTTTTTATAGACCTCTGCAATTCGCCCTGGCATGCTGTCAATCAACGTCTGGGCAAAATCCTGACTGATGGCAGCCAATTCTTGCATAATCAATGCTTGGAAATGCTTGTAATTATACGTCAGCATACCATATAAATATCTGATAAAAAGACCTAAAAACACTGAAGCAGCAAACTTTGTGAAAACCAATAATTGTGTCATTTTTAAAACCTTTGACCATGGCTGTATTACAAAATTTCATTTTGGTTTTACTTTCAATTTGTGAGAATAATGAAAACTATATAGATTTTGCATTCTCAAAACTTTTGGCCATGACTGCATTTTGTCAGTGTTGAGCTCGGTTTGAACAGTTTTTATATCAGCACTAAAATAATTCTGTACAAAGTAAAGGGACATCTACAGTTTTACCTGCTCTATTGATTTGGGAAAGAAATTTAATCTTTGAGGTGGTAGTATTGGTGAGTTTACATGTAAATGTAAACAGAATTCACTTCTACATTAATTATTGTTATGTTTGAGTTTTTAATTTCTTTTAAAGCAGAATTTTTTAAAAACTATTCATACGTGCAAAACTGGATTGGTTAATATACTGTGTAGTTTCTGTATGTCAGGATAAATTATTCTGTGGACACTAATTAAGGTTCACAGTATACATGTACTAAATATACACTTTGAATTTTTGTGGCCAGCCTTAATTATCATTTGGCAAAGATAATTTGGAGACATAAATTCACTTGCCATTCAAAATTCAGAATTAACACAATCAAAGAGTTTGTTGGACAGCAGAGAATAAGTAAACAAGTAGTTTTCTTTACTAATATTTTTGGCAGCTTTCTCTTACAAATGATTCTTTGCATTCACACAACATGAGGCATCGAGATCCTGAGAAGCTGGAATTAAAACGAAAGGTGCAAGATCTCAAGGAGAAGGATAGAAGGCAGTCTTTGGTCTTTCAGAACATGCATAGCATGGTGAGGATCATTTTGCTTAAAACCTATTGTAAAACTATTTTTCATGTTAATATAGTAATGTTTAGCAATACTGTCATCTAATACACAAGAGTGGTTAAAAAAGACAGATGTTACATATTTGGTCAATGTAAATGATCACAAGACATTGCTAGATGAGAGTTGATACCCGATTATAGAAACATCTGAATAAGATAGCTATTAAGCTTTGTGTAAAATATCGTAATTGATCACAATAAACATAATGTGTATGTGCTGAATAGTCTAACATACTGGGCCTAGGTATTACTGCTGAGGTAATGGGCAACATGTTTAATCTCCTTCAAAGTTCTTCTGTAGCAGGCACAGCAATGTTGAGTTAGTAGCAGGCTGAGGGGAACTGTGTTCCTTTAGCTCAGGTTGCTGGGGAATAACTGTATGTAATCTCAACAGTCTGAGTTGTGTTTCATCTTTGCAATTTAATGGAGGGTGATTAGAGAGAGATCCTCTTCCTCCATGATTCCCATCTACAGTAATCCCTCCTCGATCGCGGGGATTGCATTCCAGAACCCCCCTGTGATAGGTGAAAATCCGCAAAGTAGAAACCATATGTTTGTATGGTTATTTTTATATATTTTTACGTTCTTAGAAACTCTCCCACACTGTTTATAAATATTCTCCGCACAGTTATACAGTAAACCCTTGTTTATCACGGTTAATCCGCTCCAGACAGATAAATGAATTTCCACGAAGTAAGATTCTTTATTTATAAATCTAATATTTTCACAGTTAGAGCACTGAAAACATGTTTATGACCTTCTAAATACGTTTTTTAACATTATTAGAGCCCTCTAGACATGAAATAACATCCTTTAGTCAAAAGTTTAAACTGTGCTCCATGACAAGACAGAGATGACAGTTCTTTCTCTCAATTAAAAGAATGCAAACATATCTTCCTCTTCAAGGTGCGCGTCAGGAGCGGAGAATGCCAGAGAGAGAGAGTAAAGTAAACAATCAAAAATCAATAGGGCTGTTGCACTTTTAAGTATGCAAGCACCGCGATAAAGCGGCTGCAATGAAGGGATCAATGTGAAGGTAGCCTTTCAGCATTTTTTAGAAGAGTGTCCGTATCTTCTAAGCAAACAGCCACTGTGCAAACAGCCCCTCTGCTCACACCCCCTCTGTCAGGAGCAGAGAATGTCAGAGAGAGTGAGAGAGACAGAGAAAAGTAAACAATCAAAAATCAATATAGGCTGTTAGAGCTTTTAAGTGTGTGAAGCACCACGCGGGAAGCATATCGTATATCATTGAGGAGTTTTATTTAATACATAATACGTGCTCTGATTGGGTAGCTTGTCAGCCATCCGCCAATAGCGTCCCTTGTATGAAATCAACTGGGCAAACAAACTGAGGAAGCATGTACCATAAATTGAAAGACCCATTGTCCGCAGAAATCCGCGAACCAGCGAAAAATCCGTGATATATATTTAGATATGCTTACATTTAAAATCTGCGATGGAGTGAAGCCGCGAAAGTCGAAGAGCGATATAGCGAGGGATCACTGTACAGTAATCCCTCCTCGATCGCGGGGGTTACGTTCCAGAACCCTCCGCGATAGATGAAAATCCGCAAAGTAGAAACCATATATTTGTATAGTTATTTTTATATATTTTAAGCCCTTATAAACTCTCCCACACTGTTAACATTATTAGAGCCCTCTAGACATGAAATAACACCCTTTATTCAAAAGTTTAAACTGTGCTCCATGACAAGACAGAGATGACAGTTCTTTCTCACAATTAAAAGAATGCAAATATATAAGGAGTGTCTGCATCAGGAGAAGAGAATTTAAGAGAGAGCGCGAGCGCTCGCAAAGAAAAGCAAACAATCAAAAAATCAATACGTGTCCTTTTAAGTTTGCCGAAGCACCGCAATAAAGCGGCATTTTTTAGAGGAGCGTCAGTATCTTCTAAGCAAACAGCCTCTGTGCAAACAGCCCCTCTGCTCACATCTCCTCCGTCAGGCGCAGAGAAAGTCAGAGAGAGAGAGCGAGCGAGTGAGATTAAAGCAACAATCAAAAAATCAATACGTGTGCTTTTAAATATGCCGAGCACCGCAATAAAGCGGCATTTTTTAGAGGAGCGTCAGTATCTTTTAAGCAAACAGCCTCTGTGCAAACAGCACCTCTGCTCACACCCCCTCTGTCAGGCGCAGAGAATGTCAGAGAGGGTGAGAGAGAGGTAGAGACAAGCAAACAATCAAGCTGTCAAAAGAATAATCAAGCATATCTTATAACATTGAGGAGTTTTAGTTAATATGTAATACATGCTCTGATTGGGTAGCTTCTAAGCCATCTGCCAATAGCATCCCTTGTATGAAATCAACTGGGGAAGCATGTACCATAAATTAAAAGACACAGTGTCCGCAGAAATCTGCGAACCAGCGAAAAATCTGTGATATATATTTTGATATGCTTACATTTAAAATCCACGATAGAGTGAAGCCGCGAAAGTCGAAGCGCAATATAGCAAGGGATTACTGTATACAGTAAAATATAGTCACTTCTTATCAAGTTACATCCTGCCCTGCTAAAAGTTGCTTTTAGACATATTAATTACATAGAAAATTTAGTCCATTCATTTTCATGTTCTTAAGAGAAGTTAGCTGGGAACATTGGCGTCAGTCTAGAAAGATGTCAATGTGATATTTCAGTCAGTCAGTCAGTCATTGCCCAACCCACTATATCCTAACAAAGGGTCACGGGGGTCTGCTGGAGCCAATCCCAGCCAGCACAGGGCGCACACTCTCACACACACACACACACACACACACTAAGCACACTAAGCACACACTAGGGACAATTTAAAATTGCCAATGCACCTAACCTGCATGTCTTTGGATTGTGGGAGGAAACCCATGCAGACATGGGGAGAACATGCAAACTCCATGCAGGGAGGACCCGGGAAGTGAACCCAGGTCTCCTTACTGCGAAACCATGCCACCCTGATATTTCAGTTTTTTGTTTTTAATACTTTTTAAAAATTTCTAAAATCCTGTTTTTGCTTTGTCATTTTGGGGGTATTGAGTGATGGGGCAAAAAAATATTTAAACGATTATGGCACAAGGCTGCAACAGAGCAGAATGTGAAAAAAGTGAACGGATCTGAATACTATCTTAATCCACCCTAGATGGGTAACTAAGAAATCTTTAGATTATACATATTCCCAGTTACATAAAAGAAAATATGGTAAACATTTGGCTTTTCTCTTCCTATTGGCTTAGAAGGTGCTGTTAAACATTGTTAAAGTGATTTGAACCGCTGATGTTTCTTTTTCTGTATTTTTTGGTTAAACTATTGTAATAAAATACAAGCGTTACATTTTTGGGAGGTGTAAAATGTGCAATATTGTTTGTAATGATCATTTCTCCATTTTGGTAACGAGAGTACAAATTCTGTGCTTTGTGTAGGTCACATTAAGCTTAGATTAGGATGACAGCAGTTAATAACAGATCACAGTAGAACAAAATTTCAGCCTTCACAGGTAGGTCTGTGCGGCAGCAATTCTAAGTAACACCCAAAACTAGCCACTACAAATTAATACAGAAAGGGAAAGAATTTGTAGCAGTTATTTTACAAATGTTACTTCTACTTGAGACAAGCGAATTAACTTGTCCGAGCCTTCAGCATGTATTTAAATACAGAGACAGAAGGGTCCATTCTAATAACAGCAGGTAAATCATTCCATAGCCTGGAAGCTGCATACGGTACATAGAGTCTGAATTCTACAGTGTTTTTATTCATCCTTGAAAACTGAAGTATTTTACCATCCTGAGAGTGTAAGTATTAGTAAATTCAGCAGGGTAAAAAGGGAACAGACTAGGCCATTCTGGCTGTGAGTGTCAAAAGGGTTTTAAACTATACTGAAAGCATTTGTACTAATTTTTTTGAGAACTGGAAGTGTAGTTATCCTTGCCACAGAGTTTTGAGATAACCAAAAGCTATTATTAGGATGCACAAATTTTTCGCTTACTAAAGTATTGTACTATCCAGTTCGGATTGAAAGGAATTAATGAAGTAACTTTTTCTGAATCCTGCAGATTAAGACACCGTCATTAATTTGCAAAATTTCTAATTCAATTAAACTGTAATTTAAGCAGAATAGTGGAAAAAAGTATTCAGTTAGACTTTATAATTGTAGAATAATTATCCCTTAAAATAACTTTTTTCATTATTTAAAGTCAATTGTCATTCATATCTCACTCTACGAGATAACTAATTATGTGACTGAAGGTGTATCATTTGCCTTAACTGAACACTTAAAAATACCATAGCTAAGTTCAGACAGGAAAGAGATTAGCATCTACAGATTCTTTCAAAAACTGTAGCATTTCTTAATGATATCATCGCTTTTTAACTTACAGAATGAATCATACTGTCATGAACTGGAGCCAGGACCATACTGAGAATGGGTGTGAGGCCTTATAAAGGCTCCAAAAGTAAGACCAGACTTCCTTTACCTGACTAGAATAGGTCCAACTCCAAAGAGCATAACACCAACTATAATGACCTGTTCTGGCCAATGAAAGCATGGAAGGTGTAGCTCTTTATAATATACCTAAAATGTCCCAAAATATCAAGGTGCTATGTAAGGGAAATGATACTGTAAAAACCTGTGGCTTGCAGAGTCCACTCTACCAGAGTAAATCTTTATGAATGCGTATTTATTTACTTTTATGAAAGTAATTTATAACAAATATTCTTAAAAAGCAAAAGGAGTTCCCTAAAAAAAACAATCCCAATACACAATCTTAAAAGAGTAATCCTAGAACAGAGCAGAAAAATAACCAAAACCCAGTCAATCCAAAGGGAAAACAACTGTAATACACCAATACTGAGCTTCCTTGGCTCTGACCTAAGTAAACGGAGGGAGGGCTCAGGAGTGGTGATGTCAGGGGGCCCTGCCTCTTGGAGTACCATAATTTACATATTGAAACACCAAAATTTAAAATGAAATAATTAAAGAAAATGTAATCAAAACAATAATGTTACATAACTCAAGAAAAGATCAATCAATATAATCAGCTTAATTTATAACATAAAAGGACAAATAACAATTAAAAAACAACAAAACAATTAAATGAACAAAGAAGAAACTTATTTCAGGTTTACGGCGAAACCACAACACATACAATAAAAAATACTGTTAGAAATACAGAATAATAAGGCTTGAACGCAGCCAGATCCAGATTTAAACTGAAATAAGGTAGCACGGGTACTATCATCACATTTCTTTGCACATTCAAAATGTTATGATATGTGCAGCAAAAACTAACCAAATCTCAAACCTGTGTAAAAGATGCTTTGGTCAGTTGTATAAAACGCTCCTGGTTAAGTATAATAGCATGATTATGCTGTATCATGCATTAGGGGATGTGATTATGCTTTCACTTGCATATGAAGCTATCACTAACAATAAGGACTATTTCTGCACTTTGTACTTTGACCAGGAGGAATACTAGACTGAAGTTTCTCCTAAATTTAGTGTTTTTCTTTCAATAGATGAGACTGTAGTTGTAAGCTATTATTGTTTTCTAAAATCTCAGAGAAATGTAGAAATCCTGCTTCAGTAACACATACTGTATAGTGACCTCCATAATGTTTAAGACAAAGACACGTTTTTCCTTGATTTACCCTTCCGCTCCAGAGCCTAAAATTACAAATCAAACAATTCAGATATGATTGAAGTGTATATCACAGACTTTAATTTAAGGGTATTTGAATACATTTCTTTCTTGCCATGTAAAAATTACACTACTTTTTTACATGAATATTGATATGTATGAAAATACACTTAAATTAAAGCTTGCAATATGTACTTTAATTATGTCTGAATTGTTTGATTTGTAACTGTGGAGCAGAGGGCTAAATCAAGGAAGAAATGTGTCTTTATCCCAAACATTATCTAATATACTGTATTTCTTCATTTGATGAGGACTTTTAAATTCTTGGAAGTCATTCTTGGAGTTTTATTATTAATTCATATATACACCAATTAGCCCCCACATTAGAACCAGTGAGTTGTGAAGTGAATAACATTGATTATCTCATTACAATGGCACCTGTCCGGAGGTGGAATATATTGGACAGCAACCAAATAGTCCGTTCTTGAAGATTGTGTGCTAGAAGCAGAAAAAATAAGCAAGTTTAAGGATCTCTGCAACTTTGACAAGGGCCAAATTGTGATGATTAGAAGGCTTGGTTAGAGTATCTCCCAAAAGTACGTATGTATGCAGTACAAGAAGAATGCAAGCCAGCAGATGTAGTATGATGCTTTGGGCAATGTTCTGTTTAGGCACCTTGGGTCTTGATATTACTTTGATATGCACCATCCACCTATAGATTTTTGCAGACCACTTAAATCCCTTCATAGCAACGATATATCCTGATGGTAATGGCCTCCTTCAGCAGGATAATGTCCTATGATTCACTGCAAAAATTGTCCAGGAATGATTTGAGGAACATGACAAAGAATTCAAGGTGTTGACTTGGCCTCCAAACTCCCAAGATCTCAATCTGATCGAGCATCCTGGAAAACGAATTTGATACATGGAGGCCCATCCTTGCAAATTACAGGACTTAAAGTTACTAATGCTAATGTCTTGGTGCCACAGAACACCTTCAGAGGTCTCGTGGAGTTCATGCTTTGATGGGTCAGAGCTGATTTGGTGGTATGAGAAGGATCTACTACACAAGATTAGGCAGATGGTTTTAATATTATGGCTGATCGGTGTAAACATTAGGTGATCAATAGTGACTTAAAAAGCAGATGTATAAAAGGTAAACATAACACTAATTTAAACAATCTAACCTCTTTGTCTTGACTTCTGCTAAGTTAGCAGCATGCTAGTGTGCAGTGTATGCAAAAACATTTTTTTGTTTCACCAACTCTTGTTGTAATCTTTATTTATGCTGTTTCCTTCTTTGCTGTCACCAGTTTGTAAAGGCAACAAAACTTTATTTACACCTTTAACAACTACTAATGGATGTGCTTAACACTCAGGAGTACTGATCCAGACAGATGAATAATGACTGACCCCTTTTGTTATAAAGATAAATAAAATAATTCCTGATATTGTTAAGATAAATTGTGCTAAATTGTTGAGATTTCCTTATTGTCAGGTTATATTTCTGTGCCTCATACATTGACTGCAATACAACTGAACACTTCCTTAATGAGCAGAAGGGCACAGTGCCATTAAAAACGCCTTTTGAAAACTGGGCCCATGAAGAACTGCACCATGGCTTGTTCAGTAATGATTAATAAAGCGGGTACTCTAACTTAAGTTATATTCACTGTTTCTAAAACAACATGAGCAAGACAGTAGATGGTGAAACCATAAAGTTTGTTATGTCACAGTGAAAAAGTGACTTCCATCCCTTGTAATACTTGGAATCATGTTGTACTATTTGTAGTTTGAAATACTGACAGATATACTCAACAATAAAGGGCCAGTTCGCACTTCACGCTCAGAACACGTAAGCACACACATCATGGCTGCCACGTGTTCCCAGCGTTCATTTGACGCATCCTCTGAGCAAGTCCTCAGAAATTAAAGTGACGCGTGTGTGAGTTGCAGTACCAGCAGAAAGTTGGGGGGATGCAGTCTGATAAAGTCGCAACATGATGTCAGAGTCTCTATTTACTGTCTACATGTGACAGAAACTCGCTTTGCGGATCTTACAGGATCAGTGTACATGCTTCAATGTGTGATGAATGGTTCGATGTGGTGAAGCAAATTGCCGACATATAAATGCATTCGTGGTACTTTTATATTCAAGCGTTGCATATTCCCCATCGTAATGACACGATACATTTTCTGTGCCGTCTTTTTTTCACCTTCACAACAACATCAGAATATATGGCGGTGTATTTGAGCAATGGAGAAAAAAAAGTTAGGGACACAGTGAAAAGGTGTATTTTGTGAGTAAAGTGAAAGTTTCGGCTTAAATCTCAATGTCCACTTTAATCTCGCAGTTTATTTTATCAATGACATAGACGGTCGTAAATGTCATCTTAAAACCGACCGAGTTGTAAATCGCTACGTTCTTCTGGGGCTT
Organism: Polypterus senegalus; assembly: GCF_016835505.1. NCBI lineage: Eukaryota > Metazoa > Chordata > Cladistia > Polypteriformes > Polypteridae > Polypterus > Polypterus senegalus. The sequence goes on along the minus strand of NC_053159.1, from coordinate 69,533,755 downwards.
CCTCCTGCATTGACAGCATTACACATTATGATATTCCAGCTCTCTACAAATTTAGAATCCTTAGATTTATACTTGATATCACTTTCATGATGAAATTTATTAAACTATGTATATTACATTTTACAGATAAATCGTTACTTTATATAATGCATTCTGTTAATAATTAAATAATGTGGGGACAACAGTAGTAGTAGTAGTAGTAGTAGTAGTAGTTTATTTATATAGTGCCCTTCACAGACAAAAGGTCACAGAGCACTGAACAGCAAATACAGAACAAATACAAACAGTTAACATTAAACATAAACAAAAACAATAAATAAACAAACTGGAACTATTCAGCACTGATTAGAAGCTTGTTTAAAAAGAAATGTTTTTAGTTGTTTTTTAAAAGAATCAACAGACTCGACTCCATGCAGACCACAAGCCAGGCCATTTATTCCATAGTTTTGGTGCCACAGACTGAAAGGCACGATCCCCACGGGTTTTTAGCCAAGTGTGTGGGACAACGAGAAGGCCCTGTTGCCCAGATCTTAGAGTCCGGCAAGCTGTATGGCGTTGGGGCAGGCTGATTAGGTACTCAGGGGCCTGTCCATGCAAAGCTCTGAAAGTATGTACCAAAACTTTAAAATGAATTCTATAAAACACTGGGAGCCAGTGTTAATAACAGGATAAATCCCTGTTCTTTAAATAACACACCTGATTGTCATCCCATTGATTGAAAACACCCGATTCTAATTTCACCTTCAAACTAACTGCTAATCCTAGAGGTTCACATACTTTTGCCACTCACAAATATGTAATATTCGATCATTTTCCTTAATAAATAAATGACCAAGTATAATATTTTTGTCTCATTTGTTTAACTGGTTTTGCTTTATCTACATTTAGGACTTGAGTGAAAATCTGATGATGTTTTAGGTCATACTGTATTTATGCAGAAATATAGAAAATTCTAAAGGGTTCACAAACTTTCAAGCACAACTGTATGTGAGTGCTTGTGTTCACCTATGCTGATGTCCAGTCCAGGGATTGTTTCTGTCTCGCGCCTGATGCTTGCTAGAATGGGCGAATCCCTGGATTGATGGATTTAATCATTAATCCTTTCCAGATATATTGTGGCAAGGTGCCCTCGAATTTAATAGGTGTTTCAGGCAATTCACAACACAGCAATGCCAACCCTGTTTTCACCTTGATGATATCTCGCACTGCCATCTGGTGTAATCTTCCAGATTTACATAAAGTAGTCACACAAGTATAAACAGTAAAATGCTTGTGTAGCAGTGGCGTCCACAAGCGCTAGCGTCTTGTCTCTTTAAGTGTGAACTCGGAGGGATGGCTCTGAGGCTAAGGATCTGTGCTGGTATCCCGAAGGCTGCCAGTTCAAATCCCCGTCACTGCCAAAAGAGATCCTACTCTGCTGGGCCCTTGAGCAAGGCTCTTAACCTTCAATTGCTCCAGGGGCGCTGTACAATGGCTGACCCTGCGCTCTGACCCCAAGGGGTATGTGAAAACTAACAAATTCCTAATACAAAAAATTGTATAAGGTGAAATAAAGAACAAAAAAAAAATTTAAAAATAAACCCAGCCTTTAGAGTACAAGTTAGCATGAGTCTCATGTTAACACAGACTTGTCTTGTATAAAGCAAGTGCTTAATTGCTAGAAGAATGGATAAACAAGACATTGGAACTGATATTACGGTTGCTCCAGAGTGAAAAAGTGACAACTCAAATTTATTTTTGAAGATCTTGGCAGATTTCAGTGATTGCCTTACTATGCACATTTGATACCTATTAATGCATGAAGAAGTAATGCCCCCAGTAACACTGTAATATTAACTATTTTGAATTTTTTAATGTTAATTTATTTTGACACAATATTACATACATAATATATGCCTTAAATGTAAGCAGTATCTGTTGCATGCTTCAATTGCTTATAATGCTTCCAGGTTACAAAGTGTTAATCTCTCCGAAGTATTGTTACTAAAAGATGTTTTTATCTCTTTTGATTTATTGCTTATTCAGTTGGCTCCATATAAAGCTCAATATGCAAGGCGGGGGCAGCAGGCAATGTTGCTAAAACAGAAAAAGGAGGTAAGCATGTCTTGTGTAATAATGTTTTTTTCTTTCTTTTTCTTATTCATATTAAAGGGCCATGCACTGTAATGCATTTTTTTTTGTAACCTCAAACTTCAGCTTTATTACAGATGGTGGATAAATTTGTTGGTACCCCTCCATGAAAAAAGAAGAAACCACAGTTGTCTTTGAAATAACTTGAGACTGACAAAATTAATTGGCACTCATCATTGCTTATTAATTATTTAACAGACAGACTTTGATTTAGAGTTTTGATTCAACAGAATATTTCAAATAATAACACAAATTAAAATGGCATGGACAAAAATGATTGGACCCTTCACCTAAATTTTTATTGCAAGCAAGTGGTTCCTGTAGCTGTCAATGAGACTTCTTCTGTCAACAGGCAGTCTGGCTCACTCTTCCTGAGCAAAACACTCTGTGTGAGGTTTAAAGGATGCCTTCTCCAGATGTTTCAGTTCTTTCCATATATATTCAATGGGATTCAAATCAGGGCTCATATAAGGCCATTTCAAAATAGTTCTCTGTTTTGTTCTTAGAAATTCTTGGGTGCTATTAGCTGTGTGTTTTGGATAAGTATCCAGTTGGAGGATCCATGAACTCCGACTGAGACAGAGCTTTCTGACGCTTCCTGCATAGACTCAAAGCACACTGTACCAGACGCAGCAAACTAACCCAAAAACAACCAACCTCCTCCATGTTTCGCAGTAGATATGTTGGTGTTCTTTTCTTTGAAAGTTTCATTTTTCCCTCTCTAAAAAAGCCCCAGTTTTGTCTCATCTGCCCAAACTACATTCTTCCAGAAAAACTCTCCTTTGTCAAAATGCATTTTAGTAAATTCTAGTCTGACCTTTTTTGTTTTTCTTTCAATATTGGAGTCCTCCTGGGTCTTCTTCCATTGACCCCATTGTCAATCAAAAAGTGATAGAATGATGCAATCAGACACTAATGGACCTTGGAGTTCATCTTTTATCTCTTTGGAAGTTGTCCTTGGATTTTTGTTTATCATTCTCACTGTCCTTCTTCCTATTCTGGGGTCCATTTTCCCATTGTGGCCATGTCTAGGGAGTATAGCTACAGCCCCATGGACCATAACTTAATAATATTTGCTGCTGTTGCCACAGAAACGTCAAGCTTTTGAAGATTACCTTTTGAAGTCTTATTACCTTTGCATTCAACATTCTTGTCTATACTTTTCTGTCTAATCTCCTCAGGCAACCCTCTCCTTTGCTTACTCTTGTCCATGTTTAGTGTTTTCTCCATTTAAATAGATGGAATGACTGATTGCATGATTAGAGATATATGATATTAATTAAAGAAAACCACTAGTTTGAAAAATTACTGAAATCCAATTATTTTTTATCTTTTCTAGAAATCCAATTATTTTTTATCTTTTCTAGGAGTACCAACAAATGTGTCCAGGCCATTTTATAATATCTTTATAGAATATGCAATACTTTCTCTTTTCATACTTGCTTTCCTTTTCTTGATGATATAACAAAGACTTCCATGTATACAAGTGATAGTTGATTATCATTTAATCATTTTTTGGATGCGTACATCAGTTTTTCAATGAGCGATCGTTGAAATGCTCATCTGTGTACAAAATGAACACTGGACAGCTAACATTGAGCTAAAACTATTTTATAAGAATCTGTTAGCACTTTTTTCTTCACTGTTCCCCTTTGTCTTATCCACTGAAAGGGACACACTTATTTCCCCAGCTGGAGTAAAGCCCCCTGTGTGCTGCTTACAAAATCAACACTAGACAGCTAAAAATCTTAGAAATGTTATTTTAAAAGGTTTGTGGCTCACTTCAAACAAGGTGAAAAGAAGACTAAATTACACTGGATGGCCCTCTAAAACTGACATTCAGTGACATTATATGCCTGAATATAATGCACTGCTGTTAATGACTGTACATAGTGTGAAAGTTATTATGACATTCAATTACCCAAATCATCAAGAAAGACACAAAAGTAGAAAGGAATAATGCATTGCAAAAAATGAAAAGAATTAGACCCACATACTGTACATAAAGGTTAGAAAAGTAAGAGACTGAAAGATTAATATTCTGTATAGTAGCTGATTACCCAGTGGCTTCACTCACTGAGTGCAAGGGAAAAAAATAAAATGTAGTATTTATAAAATAAAAAAGAGCAGCCGGACATTCCATGCCTTCCAGCGTCCACCTTGTTGTCACGACCCCTCGCCACTGAAGGTGGTCTTCTACAGCTTGGCTTAGTAAAAGTATAAAAGACGCAAAGCTGTTTTCTTCATCTCTTCTACTATCAAGTACTGCGAATTAAAAAAAAGTTAGAATGTGGCAGTTTCCGTGACAGTCACTTGGACGAATAAATAAAACGCGCTTGGCGGCAGACGGCTCAGCACTGGAGTCCAGAGAGGTGGGCTGGGAGAGGGTGATGTGGGGCGCACTTCTATGGGATAGATCGGCGTGTTTGTGTTTACTTCTTTTCAATATCAGTAAAATAACTCTCACACAAATAATAGCAATTCATAAAGATGATATAAAAATGGCGTCCACAAACGAAGTGATTAGTTCCTGTATTATAATATGTTCTGTGGTCATACGTAATTTGCGTTTTGCATGGTCATACGCCTTTTCCATTTAAAACGCGAAAAGAATTTTATACATATAGATTTGTTTTTTTGGCACTTAAAATCAAAGCTATTAGCTCTTAATTTTTTTCTTTTAGGAATCACTGTCTCATTTAAGTTAATTTTTTGTCTAGAGCCCTTTGTGTACATTGCAATAAACCCAAACATTAATCAAAAGCAATAATGGTATTTTTACATAACCAAGGATGATGTTTTCCCAATGAATTATAAGTTACCATGTTGTCTACTCTCTTTCATTAGTAAAAAATGCAATTTGCACACAAAGGCTGAGGTGAGCAAAACGTCACAGCTGAGTGAATCTGCCTTTGTCAAATATGTCACCTATTTTGAGCCACATACAATGAAAGGCTTATTATCAATGTATTGTTGAGCATTTAAATGAACTACAGTTGTCTCTGACTGATAATTCATACCACATGTCACAGCTCAGTGTAAAATGCAAGAAATAAAGCAGGTGTGCGACAGTCCATCTTTATGCACCATTACTGATGTTATAGTGTTAACTTATTATAGTGTTGCTTTAGACATTCATCAAAACACTGCATAATAAATTCCAATCAGTGCACAAATAAACAAGTTTTAATACAAGTTTATATAAGCTTTTTCTTATTAAAATAATAAAATAATCTTAAATATTAACATAAAATATTTGCATTGCAATAACATGTTCATAAATACATACAATTAAGAATAATTTGCACATGTGAAAATGATTACTTTATAAATCTGGATAAATAAATTTATCCTTTTGTTTTCTGTGTTAACATTAAACTTTTCTTCAACAATGCCTGTTCTTTTTTTTTTTTTCCTGGTTGAATGCTTTACTGATCTGTAGGCTGTGGGGTCCTGAGTCTGTCCGTGAAGAAATAATAATGTGAAATTTCTTTTAAAAGAAAAAGAGAATGTAAACACCCTGTATGAACCCGAGACCACAACACTGTATCCCCTGCATTTTAAAATAATCAAAGGGCACAGACCAGGGACAGACGCATGATTTGATAAGAAACACTAGCACTCGGAATTTAGGTGATTTCTGTCTCCACTATGCTAGAGGACTGCTGTTGAGGGCAATGCAAGATCCACTGTGCTATTATTACCCTTTGTTGTAATCTACCCTTATTTCTGAATCACTATCAAACATATGTTAAACAATTTCTCAAGGACTCAATCTGACATCTACAGCTCGTGAGAGGTGCTGTAACTGTAGCTTGTTGGTGTTAGTAGCATTTAAGTATATCATGACAACCTTTCCAATATAATTATAAGGTTTTGCTTTGGTGGTCCTAATAGAGTTTGATTGAATTGAAAACAAACCTGTGAATGCGATGATGCATTTATGAAACAATGATGCGATTGACCGCACTCATCCAAGGAAGCAACTCACTAAATTGCAAAACACTAACATTCAGTCCCAGCCCACATTCACATACAGTGATATTGTGTGCTGACCACTTTTATGTATACATCATTATATACAGTACACAGGGTGCAGTCAGTTGGCATTTTATGCCTAAGTACTTATTTTTCAATCAGAGTTTTAAATTCTCTGCCCTTGGCGAAAGATGTTTTTGTTTGCCTGTATTGTTCATTTCTGTTGATGCAAGGCCTTGTTCGGTAATGCAGTATTTTGTGTCACAAAATTTGATACAACAAAATTTTGTCTCATGCCTAATTTAAAGTGAAAAAATATATACAATTTTAACAGCAAAAAACTAAGACCTTGACAATTGAATGAAAATTTTATTGTACAGTTATGATTTACAGTGCATCCAGAAAGTATTCACAGCGCATCACTTTTTCCACATTTTGTTATGTTACAGCCTTATTCCAAAATGGATTAAATTCATTTTTTTCCTCGGAATTCTACACACAACACCCCATAATGACAACGTAAAAAAAGTTTACTTGAGGTTTTTGCAAATTTATTAAAAATAAAAAAAATTGAGAAAGCACATGTACATAAGTATTCACAGCCTTTGCCATGAAGCTCAAAATTGAGCTCAGGTGCATCCGTTTCCCCTGATCATCCTTGAGATGTTTCTGCAACTTAATTGGCGTCCACCTGTGGTAAATTCAGTTGATTGGACATGATTTGGAAAGGCACACACCTGTCTATATAAAGTCTCACAGTTGATAGTTCATGTCAGAGCACAAACCAAGCATGAAGTCAAAGGAATTGTCTGTAGACCTCCGGGACAGGATTGTCTCGAGGCACAAATCTGGGGAAGGTTACAGAAAAATTTCTGCTGCTTTGAAGGTCCCAATGAGCACAGTGGCCTCCATCATCCGTAAGTGGAGGAAGTTCAAAACCACCAGGTCTTTTCCTAGAGCTGGTCGGCCACCTAAACTGAGCGATCGGGGGAGAAGGGCCTTAGTCAGGGAGCTGACCAAGAACCCAATGGTCACTCTGTCAGAGCTTCAGAGGTCCTCTGTGGAGAGAGAAGAACCATCCAGAAGGACAGCCATCTCTGCAGCAATCCACCAATCAGGCCTGTATGGTAGAGTGGCCAGACGGAAGCCACTCCTTAGTAAAAGGCACATGGCAGCCCACCTGGAGTTTGCCAAAAGGCACCTGAAGGACTCTCAGACCACGAGAAACAAAATTCTGTGGTCTGATGAGACAAAGATTGAACTGTTTGGTGTGAATGCCAGGCGTCATGTTTGGAGGAAAACAGGCACCGCTCATCACCAGGCCAATACCATCCCTACAGTGAAACATGGTGGTGGCAGCGTCATGCTGTGGGGAAGTTTTCCAGCAGCAGGAACTGGGAGACTAGTCAGGATAAAGGGAAAGATGACTGCAGCAATGTACAGCAACATCCTGGATGAAAACCTGCTCCAGAGCGCTCTTGACCTCAGACTGGGGCAACGGTTCAGCTTTCAGCAGGACAACGACCCTAAGCACACAGCCAAGATATCAAAGGAGTGGCTTCAGGACAACTCTGTGAATGTCCTTGAGTGGCCCAGCCAGAGCCCAGACTTGAATCCGATTGATCATCTCTGGAGAGATCTTAAAATGGCTGTGCACCGATGCTTCCCATCCAACCTGATGGAGCTTGAGAGGTGCTGCAAAAAGGAATGGGCGAAACTGGCCAAGGATAGTTGTGCCAAGTTTGTGGCATCATATTCAAAAAGACTTGAGGCTGTAATTGCTGCCAAAGGTGCATCGACAAAGTATTGAGCAAAGGCTGTGAATACTTATATACGTGTGATTTCTCAGTTTTTTTATTTTTAATAAATTTGCAAAAACCTCAAGTAAACTTTTTTAACATTGTCATTATGGGGTGTTGTGTGTAGAATTCTGAGGAAAAAAATGAATTTAATCCATTTTGGAATAAGGCTGTAACATAACAAAATGTGGAAAAAGTGATGCGTTGTGAATACTTTCTGGATGCACTGTATATGAACTGAAAAATGTAAAAAAAAAAAAATAATAATCATTATTGGCATTTTTGTCTCAGAGCTCTTTAGGTATAGTCTGGCTTAGCTCATTAGGCGCTAGTGTGGTCAATAATTGTCTTTAGGAATTGTCTTATTTTGACAGTTCCAGAGCCAGATAAATTCTTTGACTCTTCAAACATTGTGCAACACTCAATAACCATGTGCTCTTCTAACCAACTGACTCCAGATCTGAAACTTAAACTAATTTGAGAAATGGCAGTTAAGAGGAACCATGGTAGTTAAGGTCTGGATGACCAAGAAAACTGACAGAGCAGCATGTATACTGTGCAGGAAAGCAAAGAGCAAGGTATTGTTTTTCAAAAGTTCATAAAATAGTATAAAGGGGATTGGGCCTATGAAGTGTCATACAATAACAGGCCAGGACCGTCACTGGCTCCCTTCAAGATAGGTGTTACCTCAGGTAGCCCTAAGCCTCAGGCACTAGGCACATCACACAGTCAGGAAAATGAAGCTCAAAAAAGGATGGCTTTTAAAACAAAACAGTGATCCAAAACACACATTGAAATCTACTTTGAAGTATAGTAAAACCTTGATTATCCATCAGGGGTTGGGACCGAGGCTGTGATGAATAAGAAAACAGACGGATAACAGAACAGCTAGTTTAAAAATTATATACTGTAGATTAGCAAATAGTCATATTTATTTACAAAACAAAATACAGTATAATATAATATTAACAAAATTATTCATATAATATTGTAACGACCAGCGTAATAAGGAAAGACAACTCAGAGGTACTAGAGTTGTATACATTTTACATGGAGGCTTCGTTCTGTAACAAACAGTGGCCTGCCTTATAACCACGTTATCTGGGTTATAGAGCACACCTCCAAAACAATAAAATAAAGCTTTCCCCACCAATTAGTTTATCTCCTATCACTCACATTCCTTTTTTCTCTATACTACAAACACTCCTGCTTATTGTCTCCTGACTCTGTACTCAAAAAACGTCCTTCCACTGCACCTTCCTTTTTCTCCTAACTTCTACTGTCACTTATCTTATAACAGACGTGCCCTTCACCCAGTCCCATTACTTACAGCATTCATCACACACTTTCTGCTCCCCAGCAACACATCACAAGCTGCCTGCATGTCACAATATATTAACAAAGCATAATATAACAGAATTTAAAAAGAAAATTACAATACAGTAGGACATTAACATTAATATATTAACATTAACGTCAGTGGTTTCCATTTTCAACATGTTTTTGAGTTTTGGCAGCATCATGCTTTATATGGTTCACCATTTGTATTATCGCGGTATTTCCCTCTACTTTCCCTTTACCTGTTTTCTCAAGGGTAAATGTTCTCGTCAAGTTCGTTATCGGGTTGGTCTACTGTTGCACTTTAAGATGAACACACACATACATAGCTATACGCATATACACAGACCCTATCCACAACAGTGCCCCATGAATCACACACACATGCTGATTAACACTTAGCACTTTAAACCACACAAGTGCTATAGGAATAACAGCCTGTCACTCAGCACTTCAAGAGACTTACTTATTATCGGGACAAACAACTTACAATGTTTTAATGATATCTCAGACCTAAATATTACTTTTGGTCTACAGGAATACATTTAAACATACAAAGACTCCGCACTCTTGACTATGTAGGCCATTTATCTGCCAAGAATACCTTCTTCTTCTCGTACTGTCCCTTCTATTGAGCAGCGCCCTCACTCTCAGCCTTATAAACCTCGCAGCACAGATATAATGGCAAAAATCCGGCTGTCACCAGGTGCTCAAAGAAATCTAACTTATTACTTCAATCACTCTAGACATTAAGACAAAGCATAGAAAGTTAAAAGCAGCATGGTATTTATTACAAGAATAATAATAATACCAGTGGAACAAAGAATACTAGAGAATAGGTACTGATAGGAAAGTCTGAATATATATAGTCTTTAGAAAAAGCTTACGAAAAAAGGTAGAGATGACAAGGATGAATGTCCTAGGGAGGCGTTTGATTTAGCAGTCAATATTCATGATCCCTTTCTGACGACCAGTGCCGTCTTCGTCCGTTCCTCTTCTTCTCCTTCTGTACTTTCTTCTTCTCCTTCTCTTTGCTTCTCTTCTGTCTTAAACCAATCCATATTTATTATGAAATGTCATGCCTTGGCTTCACAACACATGCACCTGATTGGCTGGCTGAAGTTCTTTGATATTGCCTCAGTTTTCCTTTCCCAGGCTGTAAACCCAATTGTTGTCCCAGATGTCCATCCATAAAGTAATCAATAGCCTGAGGTATCAGCTCAGGCTTCCTTTCCCAGGCTGTAAACCAAATTAGCACTAATTTATGAACAACTGTTATAAAAGTAAGGTGTAAGGGAAGAAAACCTGCTTTGATTTGTCTTAGTTCATCTGTTGTCTTGTCTCAAACAAAATATAATGGAAACCAAAATGTACAGATTTCATATACCATAACACCATTGTTCTTCCTAAACCATAAATTGCAGAAATATTTGAAGCATGTTTGCCATTTTGTAAAAATTTAATAATTTCATTTTTTTGTGACCATTTCAGCATCATACACTTTTGTTTATCTGCCATAACAATATAAATTCATTATAATAAAAGAGAAAAGCTACGAAATGCTATTGGCTGAAGGTACATATCTGACACTGTGATTTCAAAATGTGGACTGACACATAGTGCTGGGGAAGAACTCTACATTCTAGCAGAAGGGAGAGTTGTTCCAGTGTGCACAGCTGACAGCAATACCATAGGATAGTAGTAGTAGTAGTACAGTAATTGATAGTCACTGGTGTGTATGTTTTTGTTTTTTTTTTTGATCCTGATTGTTAACAGAGACTGATGGATAATTGAGAATTTACTGTACCTCACAAAACAGAAGGTCACATTTTTGGAATGGCCCTCACATCCCCAGACTTGAACATCATTAGACATGCTGTATAAACAAGACAACTCAAGAATATCTAACAGCTGAAAGCAATCTGCAAGGAAGAATGGGGAATTTTTTCAAAAAAGATTTCATAGATTCATAGCTGTCTACAAAAATTCTTTCCAACCTGTGAATTTTGCCAGAAGTGGTGTTGCTAAGTACTGACTTAGTAGGTATTCAAACTTTTGCAAACACACATTTCCTCTTTTATTGTTTTATATTTTTAGTTCAAGTAAATTGTAACTATACATTACCATTTTCATAAACATTCCATTGTTTTAGTTTGCTGCTAATATGATGCAGAATCCCTAGTTAGCATGATGACTACAATCTGCCCAAGCCCAGAGGCAGCAAATCAACCCGAAACCATAGCATTTCCACCACCATGCTTTTTTGATCATCTGTCCATAGCACATTCTTCCAGAAGGCCTGGGGCCTCATGTATAAACGGTGCGTACGCACACAAATGTTACGTAAGAACTTTTCCACGTTTAAATCGCGATGTATAAAACCTACACTTGGCGTAAAGCCACGCAGTTTTCCACGGTACCTCATACCTTATCGTACGCAAGTTCTCCACTCGGTTTTGCAGACTGGCGGCACCCAGCATCAAAGCAATGCTACTGTTCCTGTGTGGTTACACCTTATTTTCCTGACGTGGCTTTATAAATACACTGAAACTAACCGCATAATGTTTATTAGTGTAACGCATCTGATTGTAATTAACTTGTAACAATATAATGGTCCAGGGAATAGCCATAGTATTCCAAATACCATAACTGCTTTAGCGTCGTTACTTTCACTGCACCTTCTTCTTCTTCTTCTTCTTCTTCTTCTTCTTTCAGCTCCTCCCGTTAGGAGTTGCCACAGCGGATCATCTTTTTCCATATTACTCTCACTGCACCACTCGGAGTATTTATATCACTGTATCTGAGTGTTAACCACAGCAGCAGCTGATCGGAAAGAGAATTATCGGTATACAGCTTCAAGGACACGCTGTCTCAGCCACGGCAAAACGTTTCAAAGCCTTTCCTGTACTGACCTCGCGGTTCAGAAACAGTTTCATCCCAAGAACTATAAACGTACTCAATCAGTTGCTTCTTGTAGAACTGTTTGTACTTATAAGTACAATCACCCCACTGTAAACTTGCACTACAGTTATAATATCGCACAACCTGCGCCACTTTATAAAGCGCGTATTTACATATGATGACCATATTATTTTTAAGGTGAAATGCAGCAAAATATGTTTTATTATATTATACAGATAAAACTTTAACTTCATTTTCTTAACTGGGAGTGTCGTAAAGGATAGAATAATTAAACATGTACTACGAAGATATTTCAATGTTCCTTAAATGTTTTGAAGAATCGGCACTCTAAGCTTACAGATGGCTTAACTTCTATTACAGAGCTGATTGTGTGGTAATTGGGTATTTGGGGAAAGAAAAGGAAGGACTGCAGTGGCGGCTACGCCAATATATACTGAATATAAAACAGAGCTAAAAACGCAGCGACAAATTTCGGCAAAAGTTAAATGCTTGTGTCATGAGCACGAGGCAGCTATGCAGTGTCTGCAATGGATGTGACCATCCACTGTGCATAAGCTACCTTACTGACATTGGCGGGCGATGGGGCCACCGATTCTTTCTCTGCCCAGTGCCACCACAAGCCTAGAGCCACCCCTGAGTGCTGCTGCAATAAATGATTTCATCGAAGGTCGCACACAATCACTGCGCCGTGAAACTCATGTTTAATAACGTGCTTTAACTCCTATCATCATACATCTCAGTATTTAAGTTATTCAGAGAGCTGTAATATCACGAATGTAATGGATTCTGTGTCCAGTTGGAGGAAGAGAGCCGGTTTAAGAAGCAAGTAGTGATTCACACACGTAGAGCACATAGAAGATCAAATACAAAACAAAGCATTTAACATGCTACTTTAATTACGATGTGATTTGAGAAACTGGTTAATTAAATGATTTTAAGATGAAGTTTATGATGTTCTACTTTAATAACAAAATAAACTACGTGATTAAAGTGGAAATGTCGAGATTGAAGTTGACATTTCGTGCTTTTTCCCCATTGTGTGCCTTTTTTTTTTCTCTGTACCCTAATAAGCTTTCATATGACACTCAGACAGTGGGCTACAACTCGCCTTTTCACTGCGACTTTGATATGTGACTTATTTTTTTTTTCCGGCACTGTGCGATTTTGTGAACGTGAGCTTTCAAGTTTCTCCAACACGCTATGTCACTCGATCAACTTCCCTTTGTTGATTATACCACGGTTTATTTGAACAAATAGTATGTTTTTCCTTTGCCTCCACTTGGTATTCGCTGAAATTCATATATTTTCCCCCATGCTTTTCCCATTTTCTTTTCACAGAAGGCTGAGCTTAAGGGCGATTTATATTCATTTGCATATTCAAAGAGGCGTAATTCTGGGAGGAGTTGGGGTGTAACATAAAGCGCGTGCACGAGCGTTACTTTTCCCGCTGACCGGGATTTATGTAGCGGAAGAACGTGGAAGATGGAGTACGCAAGATTCCTGCATCTGGATTTTTCTGTGCATAAGCACATTTCGGCTTTTGTACTTACGCCATGTTATAGTGCGAGTTCTACGCACGGCGTTATACATGAGGCGCCTGGTCTTTGCCAGTGTGTTCAATGGCAAACTGTAGTCTTTTTGGAGTTTTTGGACTTGCAAAACCTTTTTCCCGACATGCAGGTTAAATTTGTCCAATTTATTTCTGATTTTAGATGCATGCATTTTGAATCCCACTTACTCTATGCAAGAGTTACCTGCAGATCATGTGATAAAATTTTGGGGCTCTTAGAGACTTCTTTTATTATCAAACAATCAGCTCCTGGCCAGTTCTGAACAAATTAGCAGTCACTTGAAATCTGTGCTACATGTAGGTGGTTTTGTTTACAGCAGAATGAGTGATTTCAAATAATTTGCTGGTTTTGTTAAATCCACTGCTAGTCATCCATAGCCTTCTTTCTGGGGGTTTAGGAGAGCTCTTTTTTCATGGCATGATGTTAACAGACACATAAATAACAAAGAGAACACCAGACCGTAAACTGTATATCTATGGTTTAAAAAAAACCAGGTTCCACCAGCATACCCCCTAAATGCATTCTTATCATTGGTATCTAAATATGAACACCCTATTCTAATTTTATGGATTTGAAGTGGTGATAAATGTAAGTACTTCCTTTTCCCATGTGACAAATCTGCATTTTTGTTAATTTAGATTATGCGAATGAATACACCCTGTAAATTCTGTGTGTCATTTGTTTAGGTATGTCACTTTTGTCTACTATACACTACTATACTACTATACACACTGCTTGCATGAAGAGCTAATGTTTGCATAATAAAATATGTTGAAAAAGTCAACAGTTTTCATAGGATACAGTTACTGTTTCACATGACTGTATTCCTTACTAGTATCAGCCTAAATAAATAGTGCATGTGCAGCTACTTCTTCACTAGCCCTGTTATCACTTCCAAACCTTTTTGCATGGACAGAACCTTTTCCACCAAGAGATGAAAGTCTAAAAGATTTCTGCTGTAAGGTGAATGAGGAAGAGAAATCTACTTGGTGATTATTTTCATACATGTTTGTGATCTTGTGATGTTGTGTTAAAGGAGGATTCCATGAACATTTTTTGACCAAGCTTACCTTAAATGCTTATTTGGCTTTTTAAGAGCTTGAACATCCAGATATGAGCTAGTGAGTTGGTCATGTTTTATAATGTCTACCAACAGTGGTCTACCAAACGGTGTGTTTCCTTGCTAAAAGAATAACCTTAAAAAACTTCTGTTGAAGAGAAGTTCTTTCTTTTAGCTGTCTTTTGGTGCTAGATTCAAAGTGACGGATCTATGTTTCATCAAAATTAAAAGTATGTGATCAAAAGCCACCATCATTCTTAGCTTTGTAACTGGACCAAATATGAGTTGATCTGTTTTTGCACTGTTTAGTTATAGACGGTCTTTGTAGAAACCTAGTACTTTATTCATACTTTCAAATGTTCTAAGCTATCAGTACTTCACATTTCTCTTGAATACATGCTCACTTCCAAACATTCTGTGTTATCATTCCATTACTCTTTGGTCCTCTCACAGAAGTTCATCACTACAATTAAGCTATAGCAGTAATGTTAAACAGAATGAGGTCCAACTGTGACCTCCATCTGGCCTTACTCAGAACCTGTAGTTTGTGTAACTTTACAACTATCAGTGTTGCATTATGTATTTACATTTTTTAAATTGCCTTTGAAATTCCTTTGCTGATTCCTTCACCACAAGAAATTTGGTCTAAAGCCATTATTTAGAACATAATTGCATAACTCCATTTTGTGAGACAACTGCACTTGTGCCAGAAAGCCTATTTTTCTGGAGCACTACAGTTGCAAATCTGACATTGAAAATGTACTACAGAATTTGTTGCATATTTTTCCTGGTAATTTAGACAGAAATATAAAAAATGTTTCAGAATTTATTGTGCATATCATACATTGTTTAAATGTATAGTATGACACATTATGCCAATAATAAAGTCAAGTTACCTACAAAGAGAAGCTTTGTTTCCTTTTTCTGGTGTTTCTTTTAATAGGTCTGGCTCAGTCTTTACACCCTTTACATT